>NC_084994.1:15748049-15835549 GCF_963854185.1 Sardina pilchardus | reverse complement strand
ATAGATAATGTAGATATGGTTACTAAGGTGTAGCTAGGGTAAACATGGTGGTTGCATAGTTTACAGAGAGTTGATAGTGTGAAGGTAGACTGTTAAAAGATGAAACATTCCAGTTCTAACTTAACTAATGATTTCTATTCATGTTAAAATGTTGATTAGCTAACTTAGCTAATGATTTCTAGCAGTTACGTAAAAAATGCTAATAATGTTAGCAATGCTAACTTTATTAACAATGCTAACCAGGTTGATTAGCTAACTTAACCGATGAATTCTAGCAGTAATGCTAACTATGCTAACAATGCTAAATTTGCTAACAATGCTAACCAGGTTGATTAGCTAACTTAGTTGATGATTTTTTGCAGTTATGCTAAAAATGCTAACTATGCTAACAATGCTAACTATGCTAACCATGCTAACTAGCTAACTTGCTAGTGAGGACTTTTATTTTGAAACATTTGTTGCTAGGGTTTCCATGGTGGCCACTATCAGGAAACAAGAAGTTACTGCAGTATAATCATGTTGGTTGCTATGGAAACGGTCATAAACACTTAATTTGAATGGTTGCTATGTTGGTTGCTAGGTACATGGAGGTTTCATGTAGTTGACTGGAGGCATAGTGGATGATAACTGACAGTTGGAATGGTTGAACAGTTCAATAGTTGAGTAGTTTCAATGGTTAAATTATTTAATAGTGTATTATTGCAGTGAGGACTTTTATTTTGAAACAGTTGTGGACAGAAGAAACAGTTAACAGGATATGTAGTCTTCTGAGAGACTGTATGCTTAAAGCCAGAGAAACTGACAGTTGGTGCCCAGGTGGCCGGCCACCTGGCGTAAGATTCTAATTGCTGCCGTGATGTCATAATGAGCAATGTTAAGTCTATGGGGGAAATGGTAATAGTTTTTAAGTAATAGTTTAAAAAGTATAAAAGTTACAAAGTTAAAAAATACAAAGCAGGCATGGCATAAGCAAGACCTACGCAACAACGTTTGAATGAAGTTTCTACGTTAAACGGTTGAAGCTGAATTGGCTGCGTTAGAAGAAGAAGTTTAATAACTAGAAATGCAATTCCAAGGAATTACCAGTGCATGAAATGCAAAAATAGATAGATAATGTAGATATGGTTACTAAGGTGTAGCTAGGGTAAACATGGTGGTTGCATAGTTTACAGAGAGTTGATAGTGTGAAGGTAGACAGTTTAAAGCTGAAACATTCCCAGTTCTAACTTAACTAATGATTACTATTTATGTTAACTATGGTAACAATGATAACCAGGTTGATTGGTTAACTTAGCTACAGTTTTTTAGCCTGACTCTCGCCAGACCCTTGTAGTTCCGCCATGCTCCACCAGAGGCGTTTCGCTGAGCTCCACACAAGGGTCTGGACGCGAGGGCAATCCAAACCCCTGGCGGTTGCTCAAAAAATAAGCAACCAATCAGGAGCGCCAAAGCGAGTGTTTGATTCAAATAACAATGGCGGCACGCAGCGAGGAGTCTTGTGCTGACATTGATTCTGCTATTTCAACCGTTTTGTCGGATCTATCGAGTATTCATTCTTTAAAAGATTAACAGAGAATAGTTTTGAAGACATTTATTGGTGGCAAGGATGTTTTTACTCTTCTTCCGACCGGGTTTGGCAAGAGCTTGAAGAAGCCGAGCACGTCATTCAAGATAACAGGCAAGTGGTTTATCAAATCACATGCGAGGATGTTTTACAAGGACCCGCCTTCAGAAATACATACCCTATCGAGAAGTCCCAGATCCTTGTGTGAAGCAGACAGCGAACTACAGGATCTGGCGAAAGTCAGGTTAACTGATTTCATGCAGTAATGGTAAAAATGTTAACTATGCTAACTATGCTCACAGTGCTAACCAGGTTGATTAGCTAACTTAGCTAATGATTTCTAGCAGTTATGTTAAAAATGCTAACTATGCTAGCAATGCTAACTATGGTAACAATGCTAACTTAAACTAACAATGCTAACCAGGTTGATTAGCTAACTTAACTGATGATTTCTAACAATAATGCTGAAAATTTTAACTATGCTAACAATGCTAAAATTGCTAACAATGCTAATCAGGTTGATTAGCTAACTTAGTTGATGTTTTTTGCAGTTATGCTAAAAATGCTAACTATGTTAACTATGCTAACCATGCTAACTTGCTAGTGAGGACTTTTATTTTGAAACATTTGTTGCTAGGGTATCCATGGTGGCCACTATCAGGAAACAAGAAGTTACTGCAGTATAATCATGTTGGTTGCTATGGAAACGGTCATAAACGCTTAATTTTAATGGTTGATATGTTGGTTGCTAGGTACATGGAGTTTTCGTGTAGTTGACTGGAGGCATAGTTGATAAGTTGATAGTTGATGAGATTGCATGCTTAAAGCCTGAGACAGAAGGTGCCTCTCATATAGTGTTTACGCGTCCTCTCTTGCTCCTCGATCCTCACTGATCTTTCTTTATGTAGATCATTGAGGATCGAGGAGCGAGGGAGGACATATAAACGCTGCTTGAGAGGCACCCACAGTAAATACTTTAAAAGTTGTATGTAGATAGTCTAATTAATGTTGATAGACAGAATGTTTAATGGATGTTGATAGGCAGATTGTTTAATAGATATTGATCGACAGTTTAATGGGTGGATGAGTGAATGGTCTGAAGAAGATGAATGGATAGAAGGTTGGATGGAATGTGCCTTATATTCTTGTTAAGAGAGACACTGATACAGCTCTCTGAGAGTAGTTGATACAGGTGTAATCAATTTAACTTGTGTGCTTAAAGCCTGAGACAGAGTAGATTGTTTAAAAGTTGAATGTAGATCGTCTAATTGATGTTGATAGGCAGACTGTTTAGAATGGGTGGATGAGTGAATGGTTTGAAGAAGATGAATGGATAGAAAGTTGGATGGAATTAGGAAGACTTATGTTGATACAGTTGATACAGGGGAACAGAAAATGTAGTCTCAAGAGAGCCAGTGTAGCCTGAGAGAGAGAGAGAGAGAGAGAGAGCTGCTGCACCTGGACTGGCCACCTGGCGTAACATTCTAATTGCTGCCGTGATGTCATAATGAGCAATGTTAAGTCTATGGGGAAATGTTTAATAGTTTTTAATTTACAGTTTAAAAAGTATAAAAGTTACAAAGTTGAAAAATATATTGCACAGGTCTCCTTAGTAAGACCTACGTAGCAAAGTTTGAATCAAGTTTCTACGTCAAACGGTTCAAGCTGAATTGCGAGCGTTAGAAGAAGTTGGAATAATAAGAAGCCTAGGAAGAACAGTACAGTGCATTTTCATGCACTGTAATAACTAGAAATGCAATTCCAAGGAATTACCAGTGCATGAAAATGCAAAAATAGATAGATAATGTAGATATGGTTACTAAGGTGTAGCTAGGGTAAACATGGTGGTTGCATAGTTTACAGAGAGTTGATAGTTTGAAGGTAGACAGTTAAAAGATGAAACATTCCAGTTCTAACTTAACTAATGATTTCTATTCATGTTAAAATGTTGATTAGCTAACTTAGCTAATGATTTCTAGCAGTTACGTTAAAAATGCTAATAATGTTAGCAATGCTAACTTTATTAACAATGCTAACCAGGTTGATTAGCTAACTCAACCGATGATTTCAAGCAGTAATGCTAAAAATGCTAACTATGCTAACAATGCTGAATTTGCTAACAATGCTAACCAGGTTGATTAGCTAACTTAGTTGATGATTTTTTGCAGTTATGCTAAAAATGCTAACTATGCTAACAATGCTAACTAGCTAACTTGCTAGTGAGGACTTTTATTTTGAAACATTTGTTGCTAGGGTATCCATGGTGGCCACTATCAGGAAACAAGAAGTTACTGCAGTATAATCATGTTGGTTGCTATGGAAACGGTCATAAACACTTAATTTTAACAGTTGCTATGTTGGTTGCTAGGTACATGGAGGTTTCATGTAGTTGACTGGAGGCATAGTGGATGATAACTGACAGTTAGAATGGTTGAACAGTTCAATAGTTGAGTAGTTTCAGTGGTTAAATGATTTAATAGTGTATTATTGCAGTGAGGACCTTTATTTTGAAACAGTTGTGGACAGAGGAAGTAGTGAAACAGGATCTGTAGTCTTAATGAGATTGTATGCTTAAAGCCTGAGACAGAAGGTGCCTAGCGTTTACGCGTCCTCTCTCGCTCCTCACTGATCTACATAAAGAATGATGGAGCGGCAACAATGGGATAGTCTTGCCCTTCTTCTATCTTTCTTTATGTAGATCATTGAGGATCGAGGAGCGAGGGAGGACATAAAAACGCTGCTTGAGAGGGACCCACAGTAAATACTTTAAAAGTTGTATATAGTCTAATTAATGTTGATAGACAGAATGTTTAATGGATGTTGATAGGCAGATTGTTTAATAGATATTGATTGACAGTTTAATGGGTGGATGAGTGAATGGTCTGAAGAAGATGAATGGATAGAAGGTTGGATGGAATGTGCCTTATATTCTTGTTAAGAGAGACACTGATACAGCTCTCTGAGAGTAGTTGACACAGGTGTAATCAATTTAACTGGCTAGTCTTAAGAGAGCCAGTGTACTCTTAAAGCCTGAGACAGAGTAAATAATTTAAAAGTTGAATGTAGATAGTCTAATTAATGTTGATAGACAGAGAGTTTAATGGATGTTGATAGGCAGATTGTTTAATGGATGTTGATAGACAGTTTAATGGGTGGATGAGTGAATGGTCTGAAGAAGATGAATGGATAGAATGTTGGATGGAATGTGCCTTATATTCTTGTAGAATGGAGAGACACAGCTCTCTACTGAGAGTAGTGGATACAGATACAGGTGTAATCAATTTAACTGGCAAGTCTTAAGAGAGCCAGCCTGAGACAGAGTAGATTGTTTAAAAGTTGAATGTAGAGCGTCTAATTGATGTTGATAGGCAGACTGTTTAGAATGGGTGGATGAGTGAATGGTTTGAAGAAGATGAATGGATATAAAGTTGGATGGAATTAGGACTTATTTTGATACTGTTGTGCGCAGAGGATACAGGGGAACAGAATATGTAGTCTTCAGAGAGATTGTATGCACTTGTATGAGATTGTATGCTCTAGCCTGAGAGAAACTGACAGTTGGTGCCCAGGTGGCTGACCAGCTGGAGTAAGATTCTAATTGCTGCCGTGATGTCATAATGAGCAATGTTAAGTCTATGGGGGAAATTGTAATAGTTTTTAACTAATAGTTTAAAAAGTATAAAAGTTACAAAGTTGAAAAATACAAAGCCCACATCGCGTAAGTAAGACCTACGCGACAAAATTTGAATGGTGTTTCTACGTTAAGCGGTTGAAGCTGAATTGGCTGCGTTAGAAGAAGAAGAATAACTAGAAATGCAATTCCAAGGAATTACCAGTGCATGAAAATGCAAAAATAGATAGATAATGTACATATGGTTACTAAGGTGTAGCTAGGGTAAACATGGTGGTTGCATAGTTTACAGAGAGTTGATAGTGTGAAGGTAGACGTTTTAAAGATGAAACGTTCCAGTTCTAACTTAACTAATGATTTCTATTCATGTTAAAATGTTGATTAGCTAACTTAGCTAATGATTTCTAGCAGTTACGCTAAAAATGCTTATTATGCTAGCAATGCTAACTTTACTAACAATGCTAACCAGGTTGATTAGCTAACTTAACCGATGATTTCTAGCAGTAATGCTAAAAATGCTAACTATGCTAACAATGCTAAATTTGCTAACAATGCTAACCAGGTTGATTAGCTAACTTAGTTGATGATTTTTTGCAGTTATACTAAAAATGCTAACTATGCTAACAATGCTAACTATGCTAACCATGCTAACTAGCTAACTTGCTAGTGAGGACTTTTATTTTGAAACATTTTTTTGCTAGGGTATCCATGGTGGCCACTATCAGGAAACAAGAAGTTACTGCAGTATAATCATGTTGGTTGCTATGGAAACGGTCACAAACACTTAATTTTAATGGTTGCTATGTTGGTTGCTAGGTACATGGAGGTTTCGTGTAGTTGACTGGAGGCATAGTGGATGATAACTGACAGTTGGAATGGTTGAACAGTTCAATAATTGAGTAGTTTCAATGGTTAAATGATTTAATAGTGTATTATTGCAGTGAGGACCTTTATTTTGAAACAGTTGTGGACAGAGGACGTAGTGAAAAAGGATCTGTAGTCTTAATGAGATTGTATGCTTAAAGCCTGAGACAGAAGGTGCCTCTCATATAGCGTTTACGCGTCCTCTCTCGCTCCTCACTGATCTACATAAAGAATGATGGAGCGGCAACAATGGGATAGTCTAGCCCTTCTTCTATCTTTCTTTATGTAGATCATTGAGGATCGAGGAGCGAGGGAGGACATATAAACGCTGCTTGAGAGGGACCCACAGTAAATACTTTAAAAGTTGTATGTAGATAGTCTAGTTAATGTTGATAGACAGAATGTTTAATGGATGTTGATAGGCAGATTGTTTAATAGATATTGATTGACAATTTAATGGGTGGATGAGTGAATGGTCTGAAGAAGATGAATGGATAGAAGGTTGGATGGAATGTGCCTTATATTCTTGTTAAGAGAGACACTGATACAGCTCTCTGAGAGTAGTTGACACAGGTGTAATCAATTTAACTGGCTAGTCTTAAGAGAGCCAGAGTACTCTTAAAGCCTGAGACAGAGTAAATAATTTAAAAGTTGAATGTAGATAGTCTAATTAATGTTGATAGACAGAGAGTTTAATGGATGTTGATAGACAGATTGTTTAATAGATGTTGATAGACAGTTTAATGGGTGGATGAGTGAATGGTCTGAAGAAGATGAATGGATAGAATGTTGGATGGAATGTGCCTTATATTCTTGTAGAATGGAGAGACAGCTCTCTACTGAGAGTAGTGGATACAGATACAGGTGTAATCAATTTAACTGGCTAGTCTTAAGAGAGAGTAGATTGTTTAAAAGTTGAATGTAGAGCGTCTAATTGATGTTGATAGGCAGACTGTTTAGAATGGGTGGATGAGTGAATGGTTTGAAGAAGATGAATGGATATAAAGTTGAATGGAATTAGGAGGACTTATTTTGATACTGTTGTGCGCAGAGGATACAGGGGAACAGAATATGTAGTCTTCAGAGAGGAGCCTGAGAGAAACTGACAGTTGGTGCCCAGGTGGCTGACCAGCTGGGGTAACATTCTAATTGCTGCCGTGATGTCATAATGAGCCATGTTAAGTCTATGGGGGAAATTGTAATAGTTTTTAATAGAGATGCACCGATTGCAATTTTTTGGCCGATTCCGATTTTCGATTTTTCATAGAATTTGACCTGCCGATACCGATTTTAGCCGATTCCGATTGGCATCTTCTAACCACTTTACATCACACAAAAAGAGTTATTTTCTATCCTTTCTTTAATACAACATGTTAATATAGAAATGTAATCAACTTATCAATGGCTGGTAAAAAAAATGTGAATAGACAGATTCTTCTTCAAGTCTTCTTCACCTGCAGTATTCCCAGTGTGGGACATTCATTTCACATACTACTAATAGAAATGCACTGTAGGACTACTATTTTTTTCTTCTCACATACAATATCCAACTGTAAATATCTTCAGAATAAAGATAAGTGTATAACTGGAAAGTTTGGTGTATAGTTGCTACAATGGCATGCATACTCAGTCTACTACACTCTTCTTTGAACTTTCGCGATTGCTTGCGGATACAAAGGAAGTGTCCATATTTGGATGGCATAACGTCATGCAGGAGAAACACAGCTTTCGAACGACACCACACATGATATGTTTTGTACCACGGTCGCGGTAGTGTATGACATGTTAGAATGCTTACTTTTGACGAAATATACAGGCGTGAGTAGACAAAAGGTAATGAAATAAACCTCTAAATGTGTAAATCGGACTTTGTTGTTGTAGCCTATTAGTGTGAAAGAATACATGCTAAGGTGGCAAACCGAAGCAAAACGATGTTTATTCCTGCCGTGGCTATGTTGCTGCTTGTTGACAGCGCTTGTGGTTCAGCTGTGAGCACGCAATTAGCGGCAAGGACGGGCGGTGATGTGCGCTGTTTACGTAACCTGAAGTGACAGCTTAGTAAATTCCACGCAATATGGCAAAGCACAGCGTTCGCTGCATAGAAAAACTCAGCATTAGCGCTTTATCCAGCCCTGAGTGTTAGCCTTTGCTAGCTTCATCAAACTTTGCTAACTCAGCTGTGTGATGTTGTTACAAGTAGGTGCGAGTGCATTTGACCGGCTTAAAATCGGCATGTCTCAGACTGACCGGCCGGTCGCCGGTCGTGGCCGATCACGTGAAAATCGGCCGATTCTGATCGGCGGCCGAACGATCGGTGCATCTCTAGTTTTTAACTAATAGTTTAAAAAGTATAAAAGTTACAAAGTTGAAAAATACAAAGCCCACATCGCGTAAGTAAGACCTACGCGTCAAAATTTGAATGGAGTTTCTACGTTAAGCGGTTGAAGCTGAATTGCGTGCGTTAGAAGAAGAACTAGAAATGCAATTCCAAGGAATTACCAGTGCATGAAAATGCAAAAATAGATAGATAATGTAGATATGGTTACTAAGGTGTAGCTAGGGTAGACATGATGGTTGCATAGTTTACAGAGAGTTGATAGTGTGAAGGTAGACAGTTTAAAGATGAAACGTTCCAGTTCTAACTTAACTAATGATTTCTATTCATGTTAAAATGTTGATTAGCTAACTTAGCTAATGATTTCTAGCAGTTACGCTAAAAATGCTTATTATGCTAGCAATGCTAACTTTACTAAAAATGCTAACCAGGTTGATTAGCTAACTTAACCGATGATTCCTAGCAGTAATGCTAAAAATGCTAACTATGCTAACAATGCTAAATTTGCTAACAATGCTAACCAGGTTGATTAGCTTACTTAGTTTATGATTTTTTGCAGTTATGCTAAAAATGCTAACAATGCTAACTATGCTAACCATGCTAACTAGCTAACTTGCTAGTGAGGACTTTTATTTTGAAACATTTGTTGCTAGGGTATCCATGGTGGCCACTATCAGGAAACAAGAAGTTACTGCAGTATAATCATGTTGGTTGCTATGGAAACGGTCATAAACACTTAATTTTAATGGTTGCTATGTTGGTTGCTAGGTACATGGAGGTTTCATGTAGTTGACTGGAGGCATAGTGGATGATAACTGACAGTTGGAATGGTTGAACAGTTCAATAGTTGAGTAGTTTCAGTGGTTAAATGATTTAATAGTGTATTATTGCAGTGAGGACCTTTATTTTGAAACAGTTGTGGACAGAGGAAGTAGTGAAACAGGATCTGTAGTCTTAATGAGATTGTATGCTTAAAGCCTGAGACAGAAGGTGCCTCTCATATATAGCGTTTACGCGTCCTCTCTCGCTCCTCACTGATCTACATAAAGAACAATGGGATAGTCTAGCCCTTCTTCTATCTTTCTTTATGTAGATCATTGAGGATCGAGGAGCGAGGGAGGACATATAAACACTGCTTGAGAGGGACCCACAGTAAATACTTTAAAAGTTGTATATAGTCTAATTAATGTTGATAGACAGAATGTTTAATGGATGTTGATAGGCAGATTGTTTAATAGATATTGATTGACAGTTTAATGGGTGGATGAGTGAATGGTCTGAAGAAGATGAATGGATAGAAGGTTGGATGGAATGTGCCTTATATTCTTGTTAAGAGAGACACTGATACAGCTCTCTGAGAGTAGTTGACACAGGTGTAATCAATTTAACTGGCTAGTCTTAAGAGAGCCAGCGTGTACTCTTAAAGCCTGAGACAGTAAATAATTTAAAAGTTGAATGTAGATAGTCTAATTAATGTTGATAGACAGAGAGTTTAATGGATGTTGATAGACAGATTGTTTAATAGATGTTGATAGACAGTTTAATGGGTGGATGAGTGAATGGTCTGAAGAAGATGAATGGATAGAATGTTGGATGGAATGTGCCTTATATTCTTGTAGAATGGAGAGACACAGCTCTCTACTGAGAGTAGTGGATACAGATACAGGTGTAATCAATTTAACTGGCTAGTCTTAAGAGAGCCAGCCTGAGACAGAGTAGATTGTTTAAAAGTTCAATGTAGAGCGTCTAATTGATGTTGTTGATAGGCAGACTGTTTAGAATGGGTGGATGAGTGAATGGTTTGAAGAAGATGAATGGATATAAAGTTGGATGGAATTAGGAGGACTTATTTTGATACTGTTGTGCGCAGAGGATACAGGGGAACAGAATATGTAGTCTTCAGAGAGGAGCCTGAGAGAAACTGACAGTTGGTGCCCAGGTGGCTGACCAGCTGGGGTAACATTCTAATTGCTGCCGTGATGTCATAATGAGCAATGTTAAGTCTATGGGGGAAATGGTGATAGTTTTTAACTAATAGTTTAAAAAGTATAAAAGTTACAAAGTTGAAAAATACAAAGCACATATGGCAGAAGCAAGACCTACGCAACAAAGTTTGAATGAAGTTTCTACGTTAAACGGTTGAAGCTGAATTGCGAGCGTTAGAAGAAGAAGTTTAATAACTAGAAATGCAATTCCAAGGAATTACCAGTGCATGAAAATGCAGAAATAGATAGATAATGTAGATATGGTTACTAAGGTGTAGCTAGGGTAAACATGGTGGTTGCATAGTTTACAGAGAGTTGATAGTGTGAAGGTAGACTGTTTAAAGATGAAACATTCCAATTCTAACTTAACTAATGATTTCTATTCATGTTAAAATGTTGATTAGCTTACTTAGCTAATGATTTCTAGCAGTTACGCTAAAAATGCTAATTATGCTAGCAATGCTAACTTTACTAACAATGCTAACCAGGTTGATTAGCTAACTTAACCAATGATTTCTAGCAGCAATGCTAAAAATGCTAACTATGCTAACAATGTTAAATTTGTTAACAATGCTAACCAGGTTGATTAGCTAACTTAGTTGATGATTTTTTGCAGTTATGCTAAAAATGCTAACTATGCTAACAATGCTAACCATGCTAACTAGCTAACTTGCTAGTGAGGACTTTTATTTTGAAACATTTGTTGCTAGGGTATCCATGGTGGCCACTATCAGGAAACAAGAAGTTACTGCAGTATAATCATGTTGGTTGCTATGGAAACGGTAATAAATGCTTAATTTTAATGGTTGCTATGTTGGTTGCTAGGTACATGGAGGTTTCATGTAGTTGACTGGAGGCATAGTGGATGATAACTGACAGTTGGAATGGTTGAACAGTTCAATAGTTGAGTAGTTTCAATGGTTAAATGATTTAATAGTGTATTATTGCAGTGAGGACTTTTATTTTGAAACAGTTGTGGACAGAGAAAACAGTTAAAAGGATATGTAGTCTTCTGAGAGACTGTATGCTTAAAGCCAGAGAAACTGACAGTTGGTGCCCAGGTGGCCGGCCACCTGGCGTAAGATTCTAATTGCTGCCGTGATGTCATAATGAGCAATGTTAAGTCTATGGGGGGAATTGTAATAGTTTTTAACTAATAGTTTAAAAAGTATAAAAGTTACAAAGTTGAAAAATACAAAGCACACATGGCATAAGCAAGACCTACGCAACAAAGTTTGAATGAAGTTTCTACGTTAAACGGTTCAAGCTGAATTGCGTGCGTTAGAAGAAGAATAATAAAAAGTTGAAGAAGCCTAGGAAGAACAGTACAGTGCATTTTCATGCACTGTAATAACTAGAAATGCAATTCCAAGGAATTAAAAGTGCATGAAAATGCAAAAATAGATAGATAATGTAGATATGGTTACTAAGGTGTAGCTAGGGTAAACATGGTGGTTGCATAGTTTACAGAGAGTTGATAATGTAAAGGTAGACATTTTAAAGATGAAACATTCCAGTTCTAACTTAACTAATGATTTATATTCATGTTAAAATGTTGATTAGCTAACTTAGCTAATGATTTCTAGCAGTTACGTTAAAAATGCTAATTATGCTAGCAATGCTAACTTTACTAACAATGCTAACCAGGTTGATTAGCTAACTTAACCGATGATTTCTAACAGTAATGCTAAAAATGCTAACAATGCTAACAATGCTAAATTTGCTAACAATGCTAACCAGGTTGATTAGCTAACTTAGTTGATGATTTTTTGCAGTTATGCTAAAAATGCTAACAATGCTAACCATGCTAACTAGCTAACTTGCTAGTGAGGACTTTTATTTTGAAACATTTGTTGCTAGAGTATCCATGGTGGCCACTATCAAGAAACAAGAAGTTACTGCAGTATAATCATGTTGGTTGCTATGGAAACGGTCATAAACACTTTATTTTAATGGTTGCTATGTTGGTTGCTAGGTACATGGAGGTTTCATGTAGTTGACTGGAGGCATAGTGGATGATAACTGACAGTTGGAATGGTTGAACAGCTCAATAGTTGAGTAGTTTCAATGGTTAAATGATTTAATAGTGTATTATTGCAGTGAGGACCTTTATTTTGAAACAGTTGTGGACAGAGGAAGTAGTGAAACAGGATCTGTAGTCTTAATGAGATTGTATGCTTAAAGCCTGAGACAGAAGGTGCCTCTCATATAGCGTTTACGCGTCCTCTCTCGCTCCTCGATCCTCACTGATCTACATAAAGAATGATGGAGCGGCAACAATGGGATAGTCTAGCCCTTCTTCTATCTTTCTTTATTTAGATCATTGAGGATCGAGGAGCGAGGGAGGACATATAAACGCTGCTTGAGAGGCACCCACAGTAAATACTTTAAAAGTTGTATGTAGATAGTCTAATTAATGTTGATAGACAGAATGTTTCATGGATGTTGATAGGCAGATTGTTTAATAGATGTTGATTGACACATTTGACAGTTTAATGGGTGGATGAGTGAATGGTCTGAAGAAGATGAATGGATAGAAGGTTGGATGGAATGTGCCTTATATTCTTGTTAAGAGAGACACTGATACAGCTCTCTGAGAGTAGTTGATACAGGTGTAATCAATCATCACTGTTGATAGACAGTTTAATGGGTGGATGAGTGAATGGTCTGAAGAAGATGAATGGATAGAAAGTTGGATGGAATGTGCCTTATATTCTTGTAGAGTGGAGAGACACAGCTCTCTACTGGGAGTAGTGGATACAGATACAGGTGTAATCAATTCAACTGGCTAGTCTTAAGAGAGCCAGAGTGTAAGCCTGAGACAGAGTAGATTGTTTAAAAGTTGAATGTAGATCGTCTAATTGATGTTGATAGGCAGACTGTTTAGAATGGGTGGATGAGTGAATGGTTTGAAGAAGATGAATGGATAGAAAGTTGGATGGAATTAGGAAGACTTATGTTGATACAGTTAATACAGGGGAATGAAAATGTAGTCTCAAGAGCCTGAGAGAGAGAGAGAGCTGCTGCACCTTGACTGGCCACCTGGCGTAACATTCTAATTGCTGCCGTGATGTCATAATGAGCAATGTTAAGTCTATGGGGAAATTGTAATAGTTTTTAACTAATAGTTTAAAAAGTATAAAAGTTACAAAGTTGAAAAAAACAAAGCACACCTGGCATAAGCAAGACCTACGCAACAACGTTTGAATTAAGTTTCTATGTTAAACGGTTCAAGCTGAATTGCGTGCGTTAGAAGAAGTTTAATAATAACTAGAAATGCAATTCCAAGGAATTACCAGTGCATGAAAATGCAAAAATAGATAGATAATGTAGATATGGTTACTAAGGTGTAGCTAGGGTAAACATGGTGGTTGCATAGTTTACAGAGAGTTGATAGTGTGAAGGTAGACAGTTAAAAGATGAAACATTCCAGTTCTAACTTAACTAATGATTTCTATTCATGTTAAAATGTTGATTAGCTAACTTAGCTAATGATTTCTAGCAGTTATGTTAAAAATGCTAATAATGTTAGCAATGCTAACTTTATTAACAATGCTAACCAGGTTGATTAGCTAACTTAACCGATGATTTCTAGCAGTAATGCTAAAAATGCTAACTATGCTAACAATGCTAAATTTGCTAACAATGCTAACCAGGTTGATTAGCTAACTTAGTTGATGATTTTTTGCAGTTATGCTAAAAATGCTAACTATGCTAACAATGCTAACTATGCTAACCATGCTAACTAGCTAACTTGCTAGTGAGGACTTTTATTTTGAAACATTTGTTGCTAGGGTTTCCATGGTGGCCACTATCAGGAAACAAGAAGTTACTGCAGTATAATCATGTTGGTTGCTATGGAAACGGTCATAAACACTTAATTTGAATGGTTGCTATGTTGGTTGCTAGGTACATGGAGGTTTCATGTAGTTGACTGGAGGCATAGTGGATGATAACTGACAGTTGGAATGGTTGAACAGTTCAATAGTTGAGTAGTTTCAATGGTTAAATGATTTAATAGTGTATTATTGCAGTGAGGACCTTTATTTTGAAACAGTTGTGGACAGAGGAAGTAGTGAAACAGGATCTGTAGTCTTAATGAGATTGTATGCTTAAAGCCTGAGACAGAAGGTGCCTCTCATAGCGTTTACGCGTCCTCTCTCGCTCCTCACTGATCTACATAAAGAATGATGGAGCGGCAACAATGGGATAGTCTAGCCCTTCTTCTATCTTTCTTTATGTAGATCATTGAGGATCGAGGAGCGAGGGAGGACATATAAACGCTGCTTGAGAGGGACCCACAGTAAATACTTTAAAAGTTGTATGTAGATAGTCTAATTAATGTTGATAGACAGAATGTTTAATGGATGTTGATAGGCAGATTGTTTAATAGATATTGATTGACAGTTTAATGGGTGGATGAGTGAATGGTCTGAAGAAGATGAATGGATAGAAAGTTGGATGGAATGTGCCTTATATTCTTGTAGACTGGAGAGACACAGCTCTCTACTGAGAGTAGTGGATACAGATACAGGTGTAATCAATTTAACTGGCTAGTCTTAAGAGAGCCAGTGTATGTAGCCTGAGAGAGAGAGAGAGAGAGCTGCTGCACCTGGACTTGCCACCTGGCGTAACATTCTAATTGCTGCCGTGATGTCATAATGAGCAATGTTAAGTCTATGGGGAAATTGTTAATAGTTTTAAATTAACAGTTAAAAAAGTATAAAAGTTACAAAGATGAAAAATAAATAGAACCCATGTCCTAAGTAAGACCTACGTATCAAAGTTTGAATGAAGTTTCTAGGTTGAACGGTTGAAGCTGCATTAAGAGCGTTAGAAGAAGAAAAATAATAACTAGAGAATGTAATTCCAAGGAAATTACGAGTGCATGAAAATGCAAAAATGTACAGATAAATCATGTAGATATGGTTACTAAGGTGTTGCTAGGGTAGACATGGTGGTTTCATAGTTTTTGAAAGTTGATGGTGCGAAGATAGACAGTTTAACATTTAATTAGCTAACCTGATTACCAGATTACCTAACCTGGCTAATGATTTTAAGCAGTTATGCAAAAATGCTAACTATGCTAACAATGCTAACTATGCTAAAGAGGTTGATTAGCTAATTTACTTGATGATTTCTAACAGTTATGCTAAAAATGCTAACTATGCTAACAATGTTAACTATGCTAACCAGGTTGATTAGCTAACTTAGCTAATGATTTCTAGCAGTTCTGCTAAAAATGCTAACTATGCTAACCATGCTTACATGCTAACTTGCTAATGAGGACTTTCATTTTGAAACATTTGTTGCTAGGGTATCCATGATGGCCACTATCAGAAATAAAGAAGTTACTGTAGTATAATCATGTTGGTTGCTATGGAAACTGTCATAAAAGCTTAATTTAATGGTTGCTATGTTGGTTGCTAGGTAGGTGGAGGTTTCATGTAGTTGACTGGAGGCATAGTTGATGATAGCTGACAGTTGGAATGGTTGAACAGTTAAATAGTTGAGTATTTTCAATGGTTAAA
This sequence comes from Sardina pilchardus, assembly GCF_963854185.1. Taxonomy (NCBI): domain Eukaryota; kingdom Metazoa; phylum Chordata; class Actinopteri; order Clupeiformes; family Clupeidae; genus Sardina; species Sardina pilchardus. The sequence goes on along the minus strand of NC_084994.1, from coordinate 15,819,639 downwards.
TGATTTAATAGTGTATTATTGCAGTGAGGACTTTTATTTTGAAACAGTTGTGGACAGAGGAAGTAGGAAACAGGATCTGTAGTCTTAATGAGATTGTATGCTTAAAGCCTGAGAGAGAGAGAGAGCTGCTGCTCCTGGACTGGCCACCTGGCATAAGATTCTAATTGCCCTATTATGATGTCATAATCGCGATGTTAAGTCTATGGGGAATTTTTAATAGTTTTTATTTAATAGTTAAAAAAGTATAAAAGTTAAAAAGTTGAAAAATACAAAGCTGAAGTCACCTAAGTGAGACCTACGCAGCGCAGTTTGAATGAAGTTTCTACGTTAAACGGTTGAAGCCGCATTAAACACACAAAAAGCGTTAGAAGAATAATATCACCTATAACTAGAAATGCAATTCCAAGGAATTACCAGTGCATGAAAATGCAAAAATAGATAGATAATGTAGATATGGTTACTAAGGTGTAGCTAGGGTAAACATGGTGGTTGCATAGTTTACAGAGTGTTGATAGTGTGAAGGTAGACAGTTTAAAGATGAAACATTCCAGTTCTAACTTAACTAATGATTTATATTCATGTTAAAATGTTGATTAGCTAACTTAGCTAATGATTTCAAGCAGTTACGCTAAAATGTTAATTATGCTAGCAATGCTAACTTTACTAACAATGCTAACCAGGTTGATTAGCTAACTTAACCGATGATTTCTAACAGTAATGCTAAAAATGCTAACAATGCTAACTATGCTAAAAATGCTAACCAGGTTGATAAGCTAACTTAGCTAAACATTTCTAGCAGTTATGCTAAAAATGCTAACTATGCTAACAATGCTAACTATGCTAACCATGCTAACTAGCTAACTTGCTAGTGAGGACTTTTATTTTGAAACATTTGTTGCTAGGGTATGCATGGTGGCCACTATTAGGAAACAAGAAGTTGCTGCAGTATAATGATGTTGGTTGCTATGGAAACGGTCATAAACGCTTAATTTTAATGGTTGCTATGTTGGTTGCTAGGTACATGGAGGTTTCATGTAGTTGACCGGAGGCATGGCTGATGATAACTGACAGTGGGAATGGTTGAACAGTTAAATAGATTAGTAGTTTCAATGGTTAAATGATTTAATAGTGTATTATTGCAGTGAGGACTTTTATTTTGAAACAGTTGTGGACAGCGGAAACAGTTTAACAGGCATGTGTAGTCTTCACAGAGAATGTATGCTTAAAGCCTGAGAGAGAGAGCTGCTGCAGCTGGCCTGGCCACCTGGCAGAAGATTCTAATTGCCCTATTATGATGTCATAATCACAATGTTAAGTCTATGGGGAAATTGTCATTTTAATTAATTAATAGTTAAAAAAGTATAAAAGTTACAAAGTTGAAAAATACAAAGCCCGGATGGCCTAAGTAAGACCTACGCAGCGCAGTTTGAATGAAGTTTCTACGTTAAACGGTTGAAGCTCCATTAAGTGCGTTAGAAGAAGAATAATAATAACTAGAAATGCAATTCCAAGGAATTACCAGTGCATGAAATGCAAAAGTAGATAGATAATGTAGATATGGTTACTAAGGTGTAGCTAGGGTAAACATGGTGGTTGCATAGTTTACAGAGAGTTGATAGTGTGAAGGTAGACAGTTTAAAGCTGAAACATTCCCAGTTCTAACTTAACTAATGATTACTATTCATGTTAATGTTAACTATGGTAACAATGATAACCAGGTTGATTGGTTAACTTAGCTACTGATTTCATGCAGTAATGGTAAAAATGTTAACTATGCTAACTATGCTCACAGTGCTAACCAGGTTGATTAGCTAACTTAACTAATGATTTCTAGCAGTTCTGCTAAAAATGCTAACTATGCTAGCAATGCTAAAATTGCTAAGAATGCTAACTTAAACTAACAATGCTAACCAGGTTGATTAGCTGACTTAACTGATGATTTCTAGCAATAATGCTAAAAATGCTAATTATGCTAACAATGCTAAAATTGCTAACAATGCTAACCAGGTTGATTAGCTAACTTACTTGATGTTTTTTTGCAGTTATGCTAAAAATGCTAACAATGCTAACCATGCTAACTTGCTAGTGAGGACTTTTATTTTGAAACATTTGTTGCTAGGGTGTCCATGGTGGCCACTATCAGGAAACAAGAAGTTACTGCAGTATAATCATGTTGGTTGCTATGGAAACGGTCATAAACGCTTAATTTAAATGGTTGCTATGTTGGTTGCTAGGTACATGGAGGTTTCGTGTAGTTGACTGGAGGCATAGTTGATAACTGACAGTTGGAATGGTTGAACAGTTAAATAGTTGAGTAGTTACAATGGTTAAATGATTTAATAGTGTATTATAGCAGTGAGGACCTTTATTTTGAAACAGTTGTGGACAGAGGAAGTAGTGAAACAGGTTCTGTAGTCTTAATGAGATTGTATGCTTAAAGCCTGAGACAGAAGGTGCCTCTCATATAGCGTTTAAGCGTCCTCTCTCGCTCCTCACTGATCTACATAAAGAATGATGGAGCGGCAACAATGGGATAGTCTAGCCCTTCTTCTATCTTTCTTTATGTAGATCATTGAGGATCGAGGAGCGAGGGAGGACATATAAACGCTGCTTGAGAGGGACCCACAGTAAATACTTTAAAAGTTGTATGTAGATAGTCTAATCAATGTTGATAGACAGAATGTTTAATGAATTTTGATAGGCAGATTGTTTAATAGATATTGATTGACAGTTTAATGGTGGATGAGTGAATGGTCTGAAGAAGATGAATGGATAGAAGGTTGGATGGAATGTGCCTTATATTCTTGTTAAGAGAGACACAGGTACAGCTCTCTGAGAGTAGTTGATACAGGTGTAATCAATTTAACTGGCTAGTCTTAAGAGAGCCAGAGTGTATATGCTTAAAGCCTGAGACAGAGTAAATAATTTAAAAGTTGAATGTAGATAGTCTAATTAATGTTGATAGACAGAGAGTTTAATGGATGTTGATAGGCAGATTGTTTAATAGATGTTGATAGACAGTTTAATGGGTGGATGAGTGAATGGTCTGAAGAAGATAAATGGATAGAAAGTTGGATGGAATGTGCCTTATATTCTTGTAGAGTGGAGAGACACAGCTCTCTACTGAGAGTGGTGGATACAGATACAGGTGTAATCAATTTAACTGGCTAGTCTTAAGAGAGCCAGAGTGTGCTTGAGACAGAGTAGATTGTTTAAAAGTTGAATGTAGATTGTCTAATTGATGTTGATAGGCAGACTGTTTAGAATAGGTGGATGAGTGAATGGTTTGAAGAAGATGAATGGATAGAAAGTTGGATGGAATTAGGAAGACTTATGTTGATACAGTTGATACAGGGGAACAGAAAATGTAGTCTCAAGAGAGCCAGTGTAAAGCCTGAGAGAGAGAGAGAGCTGCTGCACCTGGACTGGCCACCTGGTGTAACATTCTAATTGCTGCCATGATGTCATAATGAGCAATGTTAAGTCTATGGGGAAATTGTCATTTTAATTAATTAATAGTTTAAAAAGTACAAAAGTTACAAAGTTGAAAAAAATAAAGCCCACATGGCGTAAGTAAGACCTACGCAACAGCGTTTGAATGAAGTTTCTACGTTAAACGGTTGAAGCTGCATTAACTGCGTTAGAAGAAGAAGAATAATAAGAACTAGAAATGCAATTCCAAGGAATTACCAGTGCATGAAAATGCAAAAATAGATGGATAATGTAGATATGGTTACTAAGGTGTAGCTAGGGTAAACATGGTGGTTGCATAGTTTACAGAGTGTTGATAGTGTGAAGGTAGACAGTTTAAAGATGAAACATTCCAGTTCTAACTTAACTAATGATTTATATTCATGTTAAAATGTTGATTAGCTAACTTAACCGATGATTTCTAGCAGTAATGTTAAAAATGCTAACTATGCTAACAATGCTACATTTGCTAACAATGCTAACCAGGTTGATTAGCTAACTTAGGTGATGATTTTTTGCAGTTATGTTAAAAATGCTAACTATGCTAACAATGCTAACTATGCTAAAAATTCTAACCAGGTTGATTAGCTAACTTAGCTAATCATTTCTAGCAGTTATGCTAAAAATGCTAACAATGCTAACTATGCTAACCATGCTAACTAGCTAACTTGCTAGTGAGGACTTTTATTTTGAAACATTTGTTGCTAGGGTATCCATGGTGGCCACTATCAGGAAACAAGAAGTTACTGCAGTATAATGATGTTGGTTGCTATGGAAACGGTCATAAACGCTTAATTTTAATGGTTGCTATGTTGGTTGCTAGGTACATGGAGGTTTCATGTAGTTGACCGGAGGCATGGCTGATGATAACTGACAGTGGGAATGGTTGAACAGTTAAATAGATTAGTAGTTTCAATGGTTAAATGATTTAATAGTGTATTATTGCAGTGAGGACTTTTATTTTGAAACAGTTGTGGACAGAGGAAACAGTTTATGTAGTCTTCATAGAGAATGTATGCTTAAAGCCTGAGAGAGAGAGAGAGCTGCTGCAGCTGGCCTGGCCACCTGGCAGAAGATTCTAATTGCCCTATTATGATGTCATAATCACAATGTTAAGTCTATGGGGAAATTGTCATTTTAATTAATTAATAGTTTAAAAAGTATAAAAGTTACAAAGTTGAAAAATACAAAGCCCGGATGGCCTAAGTAAGACCTACGCAGCGCAGTTTGAATGAAGTTTCTACGTTAAACGGTTGAAGCTCCATTAAGTGCGTTAGAAGAAGAATAATAATAAGAAGTTTTGGAATAACAGTACAGTGCATTTTCATGCACTGTAATAAGAAACCTAGGAAGAACAATATAGTGCATTTTCATGCACTATAACTAGAAATGCAATTCCAAGGAATTACCAGTGCATGAAAATGCAAAAATAGATAGATAATGTAGATATGGTTACTAAGGTGTAGCTAGGGTAAACATGGTGGTTGCATAGTTTACAGAGAGTTGATAGTGTGAAGGTAGACAGTTTAAAGATGAAACGTTCCAGTTCTAACTTAACTAATGATTTCTATTCATGTTAAAATGTTGATTAGCTAACTTAGCTAATGATTTCTAGCAGTTACGCTAAAAATGCTTACTATGCTAGCAATGCTAACAATGCTAACCAGGTTGATTAGCTAACTTAACCGATGATTTCTAGCAGTAATGCTAAAAATGCTAACTATGTTAACAATGATAAATTTGCTAACAATGCTAACCAGGTTGATTATCTAACTTAGTTGATGATTTTTTGCAGTTATGCTAAAAATGCTAACTATTCTAACAATGCTAACTATGCTAACCATGGTAACTATCTAACTTGCTAGTGAGGACTTTTATTTTGAAACATTTGTTGCTAGGGTATCCATGGTGGCCACTATCAGGAAACAAGAAGTTACTGCAGTATAATCATGTTGGTTGCTATGGAAACGGTCATAAACACGTTTTAATGGTTGCTATGTTGGTTGCTAGGTACATGGAGGTTTCATGTAGTTGACTGGAGGCATAGTGGATGATAACTGACACTTGGAATGGTTGAACAGTTCAATAGTTGAGTAGTTTCAATGGTTAAATGATTTAAGAGTGTATTATTGCAGTGAGGACCTTTATTTTGAAACAGTTGTGGACAGAGGAAGTAGTGAAACAGGATCTGTAGTCTTAATGAGATTGTATGCTTAAAGCCTGAGACAGAAGGTGCTTCTCATAGCGTTTACGCGTCCTCTCTCGCTCCTCACTGATCTACATAAAGAATGATGGAGCGGCAACAATGGGATAGTCTAGCCCTTCTTCTATCTTTCTTCATGTAGATCATTGAGGATCGAGGAGCGAGGGAGGACATATAAACGCTGCTTGAGAGGGACCCACAGTAAATACTTTAAAAGTTGTATGTAGATAGTCTAATTAATGTTGATAGATAGAATGTTTAATGGATGTTGATAGGCAGATTGTTTAATAGATATTGATTGACAGTTTAATGGGTGGATGAGTGAATGGTCTGAAGAAGATGAATGGATAGAAGGTTGGATGGAATGTGCCTTATATTCTTGTTAAGAGAGACACTGATACAGCTCTCTGAGAGTAGTTGACACAGGTGTAATCAATTTAACTGGCTAGTCTTAAGAGAGCCAGAGTATCTTAAAGCCTGAGAAAGAGTAAATAATTTAAAAGTTGAATGTAGATAGTCTAATTAATGTTGATAGACAGAGAGTTTAATGGATGTTGATAGACAGATTGTTTAATAGATGTTGATAGACAGTTTAATGGGTGGATGAGTGAATGGTCTGAAGAAGATGAATGGATAGAATGTTGGATGGAATGTGCCTTATATTCTTGTAGAATGGAGAGACACAGCTCTCTACTGAGAGTAGTGGATACAGATACAGGTGTAATCAATTTAACTGGCTAGTCTTAAGAGAGCCAGCCTGAGACAGAGTAGATTGTTTAAAAGTTCAATGTAGAGCGTCTAATTGATGTTGTTGATAGGCAGACTGTTTAGAATGGGTGGATGAGTGAATGGTTTGAAGAAGATGAATGGATATAAAGTTGGATGGAATTAGGAGGACTTATTTTGATACTGTTGTGCGCAGAGGATACAGGGGAACAGAATATGTAGTCTTCAGAGAGGAGCCTGAGAGAAACTGACAGTTGGTGCCCAGGCGGCTGACCAGCTGGGGTAACATTCTAATTGCTGCCGTGATGTCATAATGAGCAATGTTAAGTCTATGGGGGAAATGGTGATAGTTTTTAACTAATAGTTTAAAAAGTATAAAAGTTACAAAGTTGAAAAATACAAAGCACATATGGCATAAGCAAGACCTACGCAACAAAGTTTGAATGAAGTTTCTACGTTAAACGGTTGAAGCTGAATTGCGAGCGTTAGAAGAAGAACCCAGATAGCAAAACTGCACTGGGACGGAACTGGGCCACATGTACCACAACATTCGGCACGGATCTTTATAATGGACCTGATCCGGCGTCCAAACGCACATCGGTCCAAAATTGTTTTGGATCTGTTTTACGGATTTGCGGTAGATATGAACTTGCACTCGTCCAGGTCCGTCCCAGATAGCAAAACACACCTACCACGACATCCGGCATGGATCTGAATAGTGGACCTGATCCGGCATCCAAACGCACATCGGTCCAAAATTGTTTTGGATCCGTTTAACTGATCAGTGGGGTATACTACGAATCTCGCTGAACATAACCAAGCTTTCTTAGGATAACCTGGATTGCTAAAAACGAAAGTCGCAATCAGAGTTGAGTGGTACTACGAAACTCACTCACTGATGAATTTATCAAACTAGGCTTTCAGCTCAAATCTGTGCGCGTTCTCGTGGTTGGGGTGATTTTGACCAATCGGGAAACGTGGAGACGCACAAGACAGCCTAGGTTAACCAACGATTACTTCCGCATTTATGACCGTCAGAGAAATCTAGGGTGGTCTATTTTAGTGTCTAACTCATAACATAAAAAAATCGATGGTCATCAAATATTGCATGGTATGCACGTCCATAGTAGTGACATATTTTCACGGGCAACATAGTTAAAAGCACCTTCGAGATTCAAAATGTTTGCAGAGGCGGGGCTGAACCTGTTCGAAGTTTGACAGATTAGCACACGTGAGATAACTTCGTTTTTCAAGATAATGGATTGGTTAGAATTGGTCAGAGGGCGGTGATTTTTCACGATTTGAGCTATAACTAAGCACATAACCTGCTCCCGACCAGGTTTGGTTGCGAGCATAAGATACCATGGTGACACAGCGACGCTAAAACAAATCCACTTTCGTATGACAGCATACCCTGGCTTTGAGCGCAACATACCTCGCTAAGGCACTAATCGAGATTCGTAGTATACCCCACTGGTGGCAATAAGGGCTAAGACTGCTCCCAACAAACAAGTTAACGTCCCGGCGATGATTCTGAGCATTTTAGAAAACGTATTTTGTCACTGCGACGGAAAATTCGAATTTCACCCAAATACCTGTTCACCGTTTGGCATTAGCGCGATGTAGTATCCAAGTCAATCTGTCACGAAGTGTGTGGCGTTAGGATACTGTGTGTGTGAGTGAAACAGCTGTCACCATTGTTAAGCAGTAATTGGTATGCTGTAATGACTTGCATTTCCGTCTAGTATATCATTTCACACATTTATTTAACTTACCTATGGAAGCGGCTTGGAGATTGATGATCGCGTCCAGTTGAATCATAATTAGTTAAGTTAGCTGGATATTTATACCCGGTTAGGTCTAATACTTTCACGACTACGGTGTACTGTATTTCCCCCCTAATAAATAAGTCAATGTTCATATCTGGTAATGTTGTTGTTCAAAACATCAGTGGAGTAGGTTAGCCTATAAGCTAAAATGTCCCAACCACATTGTTTCAAACATAGACTGTATATATACAGTCTATGGTTTCAAAATTCAAAACTAATATTTGCAATGCATGCTGGGAAGCAAACAAAGCAAACAAACAAGCAAACAAAGTAGGCCTACACAAAATATAATTAAAGTTATCAGAGAATGTCTAGGTTATATTTTATATCTAAACCATGAGGTTTATAAAGTCATAAAATTGTGATAAGCATCCTTAATTCTTCTGCAAAGTTTTTTATAGTGGTGACCAGTTGGGGATGTTGTGAATGTCTGCTTAAAGTCATATGTGATATGGGACCTGCATTGCAGATCCGTACCACACACAAGAAGCGGACCCGTACCACACATAAGAGGCGGAACCGCATTGCAGATCCGTACCACACACAATAGGGCTCGGGCACACGACTTGCATTCCAGGAATATTGCCGCCATGTTGGTAGCGCACTGAACGTGATGTCCATTCATTCAGATGCAGAAGACAAGAAGCAGAAATATAGTATTAGCTGTGCTGTGCCCGCAAAGTTTTCACGTCATGATCCCGAGCCCTATAAGCGGACCCGTACCACACATAAGAGGCGGAACTGTATTGCAGATCCGTACCACACACAGTAAGCGAACCCGTACAGGTCCGCTTCTTGTGTGTGGTACGGATCTGCAATATGGGTCCGCTTATTGTGTGTGGTACGGGTCTGCTTCTTGTGTGTGGCAGAGCCATAGAGAGAGCAGAGAGAGTTGCGACACGCTTTGATGTAGCCGCCACGCGATCAAAAGTTCCAAAAAACCTGCGCTGAATGGCTGAATTCCAGGAGGGTGGGATGTACTTCTAGATGCTGGAAGGTGTAATAAATTAGCTCATTAACTACTGACCAAGAGATTGGCTGTAAATAGTTCCAAAAGTCCCATAACGAGGAAATAGCCTGGAAAAAGCACTGCCATTTTTTCCTACGGAGGTCTATGGGAGTGTCGCCACTCTGTTTTATCTACCGCTCTGGTGTGTGGTATACGGATCTGCAATTCATGGGTTTCATCAGGTCCCTTTCCACAGGTGTATAAAATGAAGCACCTTGATTATCAATGCAGACTGCATGGTGATTGATACACCTGTGCAAAGGGACCTGATGAAACCCATGAATACGGGTCTGCCTCTTGTGTGTGGTACAGGTCTGCTTCTTGTGTGTGGTATGGATCTGCAATACGGGTCCTTTTATTGTGTGTGTGTGGCACGGGTCCTCTTATTCTGTGTTGTACGGATCTGCAATACGGGTCCGCCTCTTGTGTGTGGTACGGGTCCGCTTCTTGTGTGTGGTACGGATCTGCAATATGGTTCCGTTTATTGTGTGTGACACGGGTCCGCTTATTCTGTGTTGTACGGATCTGCAATTCGGGTCCGCTTATTGTGTGTGGGCCACATCTGGCCCACAGTCAGATACCGTAGGTCCGCTACATACGGATCTAAAGGCTTTCATGCGGATCCGGCCCAAAGGAAATTGCTATCTGGGAAGTTTAATAATAATAAGAAGAATAGGAAGAACAGTACAGTGCATTTTCATGCACTGTAATAATAACTAGAAATGCAATTCCAAGGAATTACCAGTGCATGAAAATGCAAAAATAGATAGATAATGTAGATATGGTTACTAAGGTGTAGCTAGGGTAAACATGGTGGTTGCATAGTTTACAGAGAGTTGATAGTGTGAAGGTAGACAGTTTGTTGAAACATTCCAGTTCTAAATTAACTAATGATTTCTATTCATGTTAAAATGTTAACTATGGTAACAATGATAACCAGGATGATTGGTTAACTTAGCTACTGATTTCTTGCAGTTATGGTAAAAATGTTAACTATACTAACTATGCTCACTGTGCTAACCAGGTTGATTAGCTAACTTAGCTAATGATTTCTAGCAGTAATTCTAAAAATGCTAACTATGCTAAGAATGTTAACCAGGTTGATTAGCAAACTTAGCTAATCATTTCTAGCAGTTATGCTAAAAATGCTAACAATGCTAACCATGCTAACTAGCTAACTTGCAATTGAGGACTTTTATTTTGAAACATTTGTTGCTAGGGTATCCATGGTGGCCACTATCAGGAATAAAGAAGTTACTGCAGTACAATCATGTAGGTTGCTATGGAAACGGTCATAAACGCTTCATTTTAATGGTTGCTATGTTGGTTGCTAGGTACATGGAGGTCTCATGTAGTTGACTGGAGGCATAGTTGATGATAACTGACAGTTGGAATGGTTGAACAGTTAAATAGTTGAGTAGTTTCAATGGTTAAATGATTTAATAGTGTATTATTGCAGTGAGGACTTTTATTTTGAAACAGTTGTGGAAAGAGGAAACAGTTTAACAGGATATGCAGTCTTCACAAGCTGCGTTTCCATTACAAATATGCGCAAAAACTTTGTCGATATTGTCTTAATGTCGAATATCACAATTTTCGCAATTGCGGTGTTTCCATTACATTCGGCTAACTAAATTAAAATCTCGTGTATTCTTGCGTGCTGTAAGTCATTAGGAGACATGGTGGTTATCAACATTACCCAGATTTAGCCATAGGGATTTAGCCTACACTAAATGCATTCAAATTGCCACCACGGCACGCTGATTATCAGTCATTAGGTTATAAGCCATCAGCGGAGGAGGCCTACGTTTTGGTGGGGCAGAAACATAAAATTAAAAATTACATATTTCACAGGAGTTTGTTGTAGTAGGCCTATGCTTAAATCATGTCACAGCCATGTCAGTGGAATATTTCGTAGATCAGCCCAGTTGATTAGTTTCTAAAACTAGAATCTAGATTTCTTTCAGCACCGTTCTCATCACGTTAAACCAGCAAAGCATAGCAACGTTGTTGCTATGGGTAAACAAAACTAGTTGAGCGGTTGCATAGCCTATGCAGCGTTTTTGAGAAAGTGTTGTCGGCAAGTTCACAGCTGTGGATTCAACATTTTAGAATGACACGAGCCACTTTTAATGAAAAAAAAAAATATTTTTTTACATTATTCTCCCGGTGCCACTTCCTGTCGGCAGTCTTCTTCGTCGGTTTCGTTCCTCCTAACATCCGGTTGTTGGATCACGTGACTCGTCAGATGCGAAAAAAGTGTTTCCATTGCAGTTTTGCGAAATATACAAATTTCGATACGCTCGAAATACCACCTCACCCGAGCGCAAAAACTTTTTATCGAAACATGTGAGTTTTTTCGAAATGTGTGTGTTTCCATTAAGCACATTTCTTTTCGCAACTCTTAATTTGCGCAATTTAATGGTCAATGGAAACGCAGCTACAGAGAGATTGTATGCTTAAAGCCTGAGAGAGAGAGGGCTGCTGCAGGTGGGGCTGGCCACCTGGCATAAGATTCTAATTGCTTAACGACTCGATTGTGATGTCATAGAGGCCAATGTTAAGTCTATGGGGAAATTTATAATAGTTTTTAATTTATAGTTTAAAAAGTATAAAAGTTACAACGTTGAAAAATACAAAGCCCGGATGGCCAAAGTAAGACCTACGCAGCAAGGTTTGAATGAAGTTTTTACGTTAAACGGTTGAAGTTGCATTAACTGCGTTAGAAGAAGAAGAAGAATAAGAAGACTTGGAATAACAGTACAGTGCATTTTCATGCACTGTAATAATAAGAAGTTTTGGAATAACAGTACAGTGCATTTTCATGCACTGTAATAAGAATAATTGGAAGAACAGTATAGTGCATTTTCATGCACTATAATAAGAAGAATAGGAAGAACAGTACAGTGCATTTTCATGCACTGTAATAAGAAGAATACTTTGGAAGAACAGTATAGTGCATTTTCATGCACTATAATAAGAAGACTTGGAATAACAGTACAGTGCATTTTCATGCACTGTAATAATAATTACATGTCAAATACAAAATATCTATTCACATTGTAACAATAGCTCCCCCTGGCCAAATGAACACTTTCCCCTGTCCCAAACAGAGAATAAAACAGCCAGAGCCATTGTGCTCGTGTTTCTTGGGGAAACAATGTGATGCGGGACCAGGAAGTGAAAGTAAGAACGGTCAGTGTATTGTTGGTGTTTGCGTGCACAATGTATGAACTAGCGGAACGGAATGGGTTTTGGAGCAGAATCGACGGGTACCTCGTCGTTCGCTATGATGTTTGCAGATGTTTGGTGAGTAACTGAGTGATGTGTAAATACCGATTGCGTATGAATGAATTGCGTCGCGGTTGCCGGCACCGCGGGTAATTGCAAACATTAGAAGCTAAGTGTATGCGTGCGTGTAAGCGTGTTTGATCGTGTAGGAGAAGGTAGTCAGTTTAAATGTCGCGGGGAAAGACAGGCGAGCAGGGGAAAAGGAGGGGCTACTTTTCCACAGGACTCTCTGTCCCACAGGATACTGTGAAATAGCAATTTTCTCCAGAAAACACGTAAAAGTCACACGTGGAAGAGATTCGGGAGGTATAATTATTTGGGTGAAATCAGAAATAGCCGAATACATTACTACAATCAAAACAGAAGAATCACATATCTGGCTTAAACTCAACAAAAAAACTAACACAGACAACAAATGACATTCATCTGTGCTCTGTACATTCCCCCCTCTGTATCTCCTTATTATAATGAAGAGATGTTTGATACTCTCCACAGTCAGATCATCCACTTTCAGGCCCAGGGTAAAGTGTTGATCTGTGGAGACCTAAATGCCAGGACAGGATCCTTAGCTGACTACAACTCAGACACAACACAACAGTTACCCATCAAATATGGTAAACTTTGCCCGTAACACTTTTGACAAGTCAGTCAATAAAAATGGGAAAAACCTGCTCAATGGTAGGGTGCAAGGAGACTCGTTAGGGAGATGTACCTACAGCTCATCATTGCTGAACAGCTGATTACATGATTACAGATTTGGACCTCTTCACTTTCAAAGCATTCAGGCTCAAATCACTAACATCTCTGTCTGACCACAGTCAAATTACTGGGTATTTTAAAATGAGTGAAAATGTGTGCGTGAGTGTGTGTGGTGTGTGTGTGTGTGTGTGTAGTATGTGTCTGTGAGTGTGACACTCTGTGTGTGTGTGTGTGTGTGTGTGTGCGCGCGTGCGTGTGTGTGCGAGAGAGAGAGAGAAGAGAGAGAGAGAGAGAGTGTGCTTGTGTGTGAGAGTGTGTGTGTGTGTGTGTGTGTGTGTGTGTGTGTGTGTGTGTGTGTGTGTGTGTGTGTGTGTGTGTGTGTGTGTGTGTGTGTGTGTGTGTGTGTGTGTGTGTGTGTGTGTGTGTGTGTGTGTGTGTGTGAGTGAGTGAGTGAGTGAGTGAGTGAGTGAGTGAGTGAGTGAGTGAGTGAGTGAGTGAGTGAGTGAGTGAGTGAGTGAGTGGGTGGGTGGGTGGGTGGGTGGGTGGGTGAGTGAGTGAGTGAGTGAGTGGGTGAGTGTAAGTGTGTGTGTGTAGTATGTGTCTGTGAGTGTGACACTGTGTGTTTTGTGTGTGTGTGTGTCAGGGATGGAAATTAGCCACCCGCCACCCGCCAAATGCGTGTAGTTTTGCGTGCTGGCAGGTGAAATATGTCAACACACCCGCCACTGTGGCGGGTAAGCAACTAGGGCCTACCCTTCTTCAAGTTGTTTATTTCATCAGGATATTAGCAGTCGCCAGAGAGATAAGAACACACGCCTTGTATCAATATCCTCAACATTGAAAGATAGAATGGACATGACTAGAGCCATCTCTGGACATGACGATCACAACAAACATTCTGGAACGGAGCGCCTTAGAATGTTGGCTCTCATCATTGCGTAAGTGGCCATAAGAGCCTAGCCTACGCTTCCAGTTACGATGGCAGCTAGATAGCCTACAATCATTGACTGCACTGTAAAAAATAAATGTGATATGTCAGGATTTTACTGTGTTTTTTTACAGATTTTGTCTGGAATAAATTATTTTTGGAAATGCCATTTATCTTACAAAAATAGACTGTGATTTCACATGTCAAATTTAAAATAGCAAGAAATCACTGTAACTGTGAAAAACACTATATTCATGTTCTTTTACAAAAAAAACATCAGAAATGCATATATTTCTAATTGAAAAACGTTAACAAATCTTTCGTAATTTCATATGGTTTGACACATTGAAACTATGTTGAAGCCTGATGTTGAAGCCTGATGTTGAAGTGATATTGAAAGTGTCCCCTCTGTATAACGTTGAATCAACATTGGATTTTCAACTATACTGACACATGTGATCTTGTGAAGTGTTGTCCCAATCTCAAATACCTATCTGAGATCCCATAGACCTCTGAAGTTCGCCTACAAATAGGATCCAATGCTGCCAAATTTGCCCATATAAGGAGTTCCGGGTGTTAATTGAAGCTAACTGCCTATGGCAAGTTGCATTGTAAGTTAGCTCTGGGATAGCAAAGATCAAAGTGTGCCATCTTCACCTTTCGAAGATCACAGTATGCACTAAGGCAGAGGACACAACTTTGTAGTGCAAAACGTCTGCACTCGTCCTCGTGAGAGTTTAACATTTGCGATAATTCAAAATCCCCATGTTATTTGAGAAAAAAATCTCAAGATGCCGGATCTCCTTATTTGGGCAAAGATGGTGGCTTTTTTGTAGGTGAACTTCAGAGGTCTATGAGGCCTCACACACTTAGCACCTGAGATCAATTAAGTCTGAGTCTTTAGTCCTTACCGTGCAATCCATTTGTATCGTAAGCAGGTCGTAAGTCCCCCGCCCGAGTTGGAAATTGTAAATTACCCAGCTTTCTTGCGGTATTTCAAGGAGACACGCCCCCTCCAACTCGGGGGTCCTTATAGCACCCCGAGCTGAAGAAGAAAAAACTTACAACTCGAATACAAAGATGGCTGCGCCCATAGTTCATGGTAAGTTCAGATGTATTTCATTTGTATTTCTTTGTATTTGTACTACGTTGGTCGCTTTTAAATGCTCTTACACACTTGTTTACATTGCTGTTGCAGTCCGGTCAGCAATTTATGCATTACACGGCGTTGCTGTGCATGCAATACAATGTAACGTTTTGTTTTCGCGTTGGTTTGCTAAAAAGGCTATGTCGCTAACAATAACAAACAATGACTAGCCTGCCCCTTGTGGCTCGAGAAAAACGTGACAGCACTTCTTGAAATTGAAATAAGCGCAAATGGCAAAATGTAATTGAAATGTAAGTCGTGTAATAGCGGAATTAGTTGAAATGTTAGTGTTTCTTTTATAAATTCATATTATCATTCGTATTCTTATTCTTATTATGATTGTTATTATTATTAAAATGTGTATTGCTGGTAGTGGTTTAGGCAATGGGGGTTTGTGGAGTTCATTCATAGCATAAGTTGCAGTCCATAACATACATTTTTTTTTTTTAGTCTTCCTCAACCAGAGCATGGTTGCATTTATTGATAAGGCCAGGACCATGCCTTTTCGAGGAACATTGTTCCAAAACGCTGACCGTTATTTCGTTGATGAGGGCCTCATGGTGGCAGCCGTCCTTCACCTGGCGGACTGCAGTTGTACGGGTGAGTTACTAAAAAAGCATGATACTGTAGACATGACAATACTTTAACAGTCATTAATCCCTGGGTGCTGCAAGTACTGTGCTGACATGTTCCTTTTTTATGATTCAGATACCTGCAATGTCCAGGCTGCACCTCTTGCAGTCAATGAGGGATTCAGCAAGGACCAAACCCTCTACCTCATACATTTGATGGGCATCCACCTTGATGTAGAGGGTGAGGGACCTGCAAAGTCCCTGTCTGAGCTGAACCGGCGGCTGAAGTTGGGGAGGAAGACAAAGAGGCTGCTGTGGGAGGAGATGGCAGAGAAGCTGGGCAGACAGTTTGGCCAGTTGTTTCAGCAGGACAAGGTGGCGCGGAAGTGGTTGACTCTGGTGGAGGGATACAAGAAGTGCAAAGACCTCAACAGCACAACTGGAAGAGGCCCTGCCCGCTTCCAGTTTTATAAGGAGATGGACGAGCTGATTGGGGGCAATCATGATGTGGACCCACCTGTGGTGGGGAGTGATTGCGCTGGTGTTGTGGTCCGCCGACCAGAAGCCCTGAGGCCAGCGGTTGAGGCAGAGTGGGATCACTCATCTCCCTGCAACTCTGAGCTCACCAGCGCGCTCTCTCCTGCGCCGTCCACCAGCGCATCCACCAGAGCACCCTCTCCTGCGCCGTCCACCAGCGCATCCACCAGAGCACCCTCTCCTGCGCCGTCCACCAGCTACGCCAGAGCACCCTCTCCTGCGCCGTCCACCAGCTACGCCAGAGCACCCTCTCCTGCGCTGTCCACCAGAGCGCCCTCTCCTGCGCCATACGCCAGAGCACCCTCTCCTGCGCTGTCCACCAGAGCGCCCTCTCCTGCGCCATACGCCAGAGCACCCTCTCCTGCGCCGTCCACCAGCTACGCCAGAGCACCCTCTCCTGCGCCATACGCCAGAGCACCCTCTCCTGCGCCGTCCACCAGCTACGCCAGAGCACCCTCTCCTGCGCCGTCCACCAGCTACGCCAGAGCACCCTCTCCTGCGCCGTCCACCAGCTACGCCAGAGCACCCTCTCCTGCGCTGTCCACCAGAGCACCCTCTCCTGCGCCGTCCACCAGCTACGCCAGAGCGCCCTCTCCTGCGCCATACGCCAGAGGCACCTCTCCAGCGCTGTCCACCAGAGCGCCCTCTCCTGCGCCATACGCCAGAGGCACCTCTCCAGCGCTGTCCACCAGAGCGCCCTCTCCTGCGCCATACGCCAGAGGCACCTCTCCAGTGCCGTCCACCAGCTCCGCCAGAGGCACCTCTCCAGCGCTGTCCACCAGCTCCGCCAGAGCGCCCTCTCCAGTGCCGTCCACCAGCTCCGCCAGAGGCACCTCGAGGCCACGGAGGCGGCAGAGGCTAGAGGATGACCTCTTGGCCTACCTGGAGAGGTCCGATGCGGAGTCCATGGCCGCTTCCCAGAGGCGTCACGAGGAGACCCTGGCGGAGATGAGGTCAGCGAGGGAAGACCGCCAAGCCCTCATCCAACTCTTCACCCGGATGGTGGAGAGGGATTGAGGCAGGCACAAGTTATCTTTTAGTTCTGCGTTGTAATACTTCTACTTAAAACATATATATTTTTGTTCTGCAAAGAAATAACCTTTTGGGTTATGTTATTTTGTACTTTTGCACTTTTCTTTTATTGTTCTTAGTCACAATAAAGTCATTGTTCATGTTCCTTATCCAAGCCTGAGTGTGTTTCAATGTCGCCCCAAGTGTGTTTAGTTACAAAGGCACCTCGCTGCAGAGGTCACCTTGCATGGTTATCACAATAATCTGTATATCAGTATAATCACACCCACAAACAGCCTGATTGCACTGACATGGTTCATACTTTTTGTACATAGTTATGGCCAAAGTTTTCAGAAGGGAAGACCTCTACATGAGACTGACATACTACTATATGGCCCATTGAGTCTGGAATGTGACTTTTTCATATGCATTACAGTTTTTCTCAAATGCTAAAACACAAAAGCCAATCCTCTAAACCAAATGAGCAGTTGTCTAAACACATTTACTAAATCTAGCCTCAATTTTTCAATACCATAAACACATTTCACATGAAGACACAATTCACAAAACACAGCACATTTTTCCTTGCTAAAACACATGTTGCAAAACATATTCTGAAATGAAAGCTCATGTGATGCAAAATGCTTGCCACTGTCAGCAATAACTGAACACAATGAACACACCTGGCGTCATTCATTACACACAACGACTCAAAAATGAAGACAGTTGTTGCTAATGCGCACAGTGACAGTGGTGTGTGTGTGTGTGTGTGTGTGTGGGGTGTGAATGAAGAAAATAAAAGAACTTCACACCCTGATCACGTTCTCTGTTGTGTACTGTTGTGTGCAATAGATTCTGTTTTTTAGCATTGAGTTGCAGATCTAAGAAGATCCGTTACTCTAAAGTTTTTAAAAAATATGCATTGGCAGTTATGAAACAAAGAACCTTCTCACAAATTGAGCATTGTGTTTTCGATTGTTTTGCTGTAGTGTGTAATGATGTTTATAGTGTTTACATTTTTGAAAGCTTCGAGCTGCTCATTTGGTGTGAAAGTTTGAGTTTTGAAGTGAGAAGGTGTGGTTGTGCTTATTTAGCTTTAGAAAAGGGTATTGTGTTTAGACATTGGGGAACATGGAGGAAACATTTGTGAAATGTGTTTTAGCATTTGAGAGAAACTGTAATTAAAATGGTTGTATATGGTTCGACAATGTGATTACTGTGTGAGAAGCCTTTATTTTCACCCATTGAATGAACTTGTTTCTAAATAAAGAAATATGAAATGTAAGGTTTAACACATTTATTACAAACATAGGAATAGTGTTAAATTAATACAAGCTTCACCACACCACTTCCTACTCATTGTCATCCTCCTCTCTTGGACATCCACCTGGGTGTTCTTCACATCCCATCAAGGCTCCTTGTGCAAAGTTGTGAAGGTAACATGCGGCCAAAATTATCTTCACAACAGTGACCGTGCATGTGTTTTGCACATCTCTCACGCGCCTCCACTTGCACTTCATTCTCCCGAATGCCTGCTCAACTATAACTCGACCCCGGCTGATGTTGGTGTTGCGGCGAAGGTCTGCAGCTGTAAGCGCCCCGTTGTCACGTCGGGGAGTGATGATGAAGGGGTAATGCTGACAAATGTATGCACTATCCCCCAGCAGACAGTACTCCCCCATCTTCTCCTGCCATTCTTGAAAAAATGGGGAGGACCGCAGCAGCCTGGCATCATGCACTCTGCCAGGGACTCCAGTGAAGACATTAATGAAGCGGCCTTCAGCATCCACAATCCCCTGGAGAAGGATAGAATAGTAGGACTTCCTATTCATATAGTCCCCTCCTCTGACAGGTGGCCTCTGGATCCTAATATGGCAGCCATCAATCGCTCCAATGACCCCCTCAAGACCAGATGTGTTCTGAAAACTGGTGGCAGATACCCTCTTCTCACAGCCTGTAGGCCAACACACAAAGGTCCGGCCAAGGGTGGACATGATGGTCAGCGCTTGGGTAATGGCACGGTGTGCTGATGAAGCCGAGACGTTGAACTTGTCAGATATCTCCCGAAAGCTGTTCTGATTGGCCATGTACCACAGCAACATGAGCACCTTCTTTGGGAGAGACAGTGGAGGCCTCCCTTGGTAGTGGTCACTCCGCAGGCCAGCCTCCTGTAGGTACCGTAGAAGGACATCAAACCGGCTTCTGGGGATCCTGAAATGCCTGGCAAATGTTGGATCATCCATCTCCAGCATTATCTGCCATTCTGTGCCAGATTTGAGGATGACCTGATTTCTGGACCGCAGCACAGCCATAGCCACAGCCACACCCCTGTTATGAGGGACAGAGAAAATTTCAGTTAAACTGTGGTTATGGTTATGTTTATGGTGGTGGTGCTTAGCAGAGACTTTTGTCCAAAGCACAAACAAAACAACACAATAATTAAATGTAGCAGTTGATTATACTGTAGTGTCGACTAAAGAGACTAGTTCATATTGATAACTCATATCAGCAACCATGTTTCAGTTTTGTGTTTCTAATGCATTACACAAAGCAATGGACCTTTCCAACAAAACATGTGTCCATAGTACTTTTAGCAGTAGCATGTCAATACCTTAAACAGGTTACATTCACATTCGTCCAATGCTATTTTAAAATTATCTTAAAGTTCTAAACTGCACATTTCTAAAGATAAGCGTTACATACAAACCCAGGCACAGAGCAACACTCACAACAGACAAGTCAACGTCGCTACTGTTTTTAGCATACCATTAGCTAGTTTGCTCGCCTTCGGCTAAAATATGTTTCTTTTTATAACAACCAAAAACGTCTGTACACGTGTACACATAAACGTGGACATACCTTTTGCGTCTTCTATCATCTTCTTCTTTCGCCACATCCCGGAGCTTGTTCAAATGATCCACAAGGTCCTTCTCGTGTTCTGAGAAAACGTCAAGCATTACCATGGCAACTGCTGCACTGGAGGCGTCCATGTTGTTTACGACTCGTCGTGTAGCACCTGTCAAAAAACCAAACTGGAACGCTTTATATGGTAAGAGCCCGGAAATTACGTCACGTTCGCGCGTCGGAACAACTCGGGCGGGGGAAAATCGACATTAATGGAATGGGGCATTAGTACTTAGGGCTCACATTGGCTGAATCCCAGTACAGCAGTTAGGGATTATGGGTAAGTGTTAGTTTCTTGTTTATAATGTTAAATTTTTCCTCATTACTCTTTATTGTGGCTTTTTGGGATGTGTACTGTATATATGTCATAGAACAACTGATTGAACATTCCACAGAAAATGACTGTGTAAGGGATTTGTCAGGATTACCACTATAGAGAAGACCATGATTAAAATACATGGACATTTTGGAGAGAATGTGTATTTCTTCTTGGGTGCAATGCGAAATTGAATACTTTTTCAATAGCATTCCTCTACCCCACAGGTGTCAAACTCAAGGCCCGCGGGCCAGATGCGGCCCGCCACGTCATTTCGTATGGCCCGCGAGAGCTTTAAGGGTCTGATACAGTATGTGGCCCGCGAGAGCTTAAAAGGTCCGATACAGTTTTTGCGTATAGGCAATACACTGCAATACAATGCACGCATGTGAGACTGACAGGGAGGTAACATCAACCACCTTCCTCTATGATCAGTGCAACTGGCTACATCAGATGTGATAGCAACGTGTAGGCTACGTGTGAAAACAAAATAGACCAGTATTCAAAACTATTTTAGCGAACGGAGCGCCTAAATTACGCGCTCGGTTTAGCCTGCCTGTGAAACGCATGATTGTTTGAAGTGCGTGTGCTTCTTTGAGAGGGGAATCGATGTAAGTTGTAAACTACGTGATACGTTTACGTCTACGTTTAAAAGGCGTGTATAATTGTGTGTAGTCCTATTATCCCAAAAAATCCAGCTCCAAATCCTTGCTAATCGAGCAAGTGATTGGCCAAAAGCGAAAATAAGCCTATTCTGACCGAGAAGAGGTGCATTCATATCAGGCAAGCAGAGGTATGCTAGAAGTTTGTAGTAATCGCCCTGTTGCTTTGCATTTTCATTTCAGTTTAAAACGAACAACATAGAATCCACACAACACCTTTCAACTTAAAAACTTCAAAGAAAAAGTCCACCGGGACCGTTCGCTTCTACTGTATGTGTATGGAACGGTGTAGGCTAGTGACGCATTTCATATGGATGCACTTTTTGACGTGACAGTTAGCCTACTCGTTTGCATCACTTGCTAAATGTAAAACTGCATTTCGTTACTGGTATTTCACTCGTGCAATGACAGTAAAGTTGAATATACTTGAATCTAAAAACTCAGAAATATGAAAAAAAAAAAAAGAATCCTTGGAATGATCTCTTCCTGACTGACCAGTGACCCTCATTGAAAAGTCAAACTGTATGGAACTGACAGTGGTGTTTTGTTTTTACAAAACATAACAATAATAAAAAAGAACATGTCATGCTGATACCTTTTGCTCGATCTTAGAAGTTTTACCGATGCTAAAGATTTTGTGGCTGGTGCTACAAATCTTAGAAGTTACATCTGGCCCTTTGAGGGCAACCATTGGGCTGCAGTGGCCCTCGGTGAAAATGAGTTTGACACCCCTGCTCTACCCCCTTGGCAGTGTCACAAAGCTGGGCACTCAATGCTTACTTGCATTATGTGTCTGCAGAGGCGCTGCTGGAGAAACCTGGGCCCCACAATAATGTTGGTATTATTGTGGAAGGGTTTCTAACATATGGCGTTATTGGGGAGGGACCTCTAAATATGTATTTGATGGGATTTTAGAATTAACAGTAAATTATTGCAATAGTAAACCCAATATCATGTTTTTCCACATTTTTGCGACATGTTTTGAAAGATGAATCACATTATTTTGTGTGTCATATACTGTTATATCACATCAAATATAAATTATAATACAACCAATATCCATGAAAACCAACTAATAACAGCACATTTCTGTAAATGTAAGCATTATTATCCGTAATACAACATTTATTAACCATATTTGTAGGTCATTTCTATGTTTTAAAATGTGAAAATGTTTCTAATTAAACATTAAAAACATGAAAATGAGGCAAAATATTTTTAAAATTACAACTACAAACTGTATTTTAATTATGAAAAATAACCGTATTTTTACGAGAAAGTAATTTTCTGTTACTTCACAGTATTTTTTTGGTACCGCACAGTATTTTTTTGGCGCCCCAGCTGCTGGAAATTTACTGTTTTTTTAAGAGTTTTTTTTTTACAGTGTGTATACCAGGGCTGTACACTGCGAGCAGGTCGTCGCATTTGCGCGTAAATATATATTAGTGCGAATATAAAATTTAAAATGCTCGCACACGTGCGAGTACTGATTTCAACCCTTTCATTCGCATTTTGCTCCTAAAATGAATCCACACCAAGTGGATGAAAGTATAGTACAATTTTCGCGCATCTAATTTCAGAGTTGACAACTCTTACGCACCTGGCTAGACACTCATGCTTTCAGCATCAACCTCGCAGGGAATGTCACTCCAAATCCAGTCTTCTTTTTTCTTCAATCTGTTCGTAATTAGTTGGTGACTATGCGATTACCGGTGAAACGGTAAAAATGCTATAAATGATAAATAATGTTGACTGTAACTAATTACCGTGTTCATTTCAAATAGGCTATTATTATCACGGTTGATATAGCTAAACATGGTGTGGAAACCGTGCGTTAAATTCCTCCCAGCTTCACCCAAGCCTGCATTTGACATAGGCCTGGTAGACTTCTATGAAACAAAGATGGTATCCTGATTCAGTTGTCTAAATGATGTATAACCACGGTTCGGTGTAGGCTACATCTGCTTTAAAAAGGCGGAACATATTCATCGCAAATATGCGCTGTATCATATAGCCACTCTGCGTCTTTTTATGGCTACATTCACATTAAATCCATTCCACTAACGTTATCAGGAGGAGAATACCGTAACGTTTTATTTTCAGCACTGATTGTCACTCATTGGATAGCCTATAACATATAAAGGCTACCAAACTCCAAGACAAGTCATGGTAGAGTAAGTTAAGCACCCAGCCAACTAAAGATGACCAAGAAAAAAGTGAACGGACAACTGATAATGCCATGCTACGGTGGCTACCTAAATCATAGAAGTTCACATTGCTGGACACTCATCTTTTCTATTACACCGGAAATATTTGTCTTTCCCGTTGAAAGTATTTTGAATTTTTGAATATATAACATTCATGTTATTGAATGAAAACATGTAGGCTATCCTTGAACTATGCGTTTATATTTTCCTAAAACCGAATGAAATCTAATTATGTCCACGTAGGCTACGGTACTGCTTAAAGTGACAGGCACTCAATTAGACCTACACACCACCCCTGTAATATCATTAAAGACAAGTGTTAGTGTAATCAATATGAAGTATTCAAATTACTTTGAATTTTAAGCTATAAGTAATTATGCAGAACCTTTAATGCTATGAATTGTTAACAAAATGTATACAAATCCTGAATTCAAAATATGAAATAGAAACCAGACAACCCATTTTCTGTGTGTGTGCAGGGTTTGAGCAGAGACTAGGATTGCCACTGCTCTGAATGATCTGTATCCTGCTTAAGGCAATAAGGTTTTCAAGGAAATTCCATAGTGCTCCTAAATTTTTTTCTGTGCTCCTAATTTTTTTCATTTAGGAGCACCTATGCTCCTAGTGAAAAAGCTAAGCGTACAGCCCTGGTGTATACATTTACAACGAGGCTACCGGTTAATAAGTTTAGGTAGGAAATACATTGGATATATAACAGATATACCAAAACTCCGAGTCATGAAGTTAAGCACGCAGCCAATTAAACATGACCAAGGAAAAAGTGAACGGAACACTCACAATGCCATACCACAGTGACCTACCTAAATCATAGAAGTTAACATTGCAAGACACTTATATTTTCTATGACGCCAGAAATGTTTACTTACCTTCTTAGTTTTTTGAACATTCATGTTATTTAATGAAAACATGTGTCCTCGAACTATGTGTGACTATTTTTCTAAAACCGAATGAAACCTAATTATGTTCACATACTTTTTAAAGTGACAGGCACTCAATTAGACCTACACACCACCCCTAAAATATCATTAAAGACAAGTGTAATCAATATGAAGTATTCAAAGGACTGAATATTTTGAGTAGGCTAATTATGCAGATCCTAAAATGCTATAAATTGTTAACAAAATATATAAAGTGTATGAATTCAAATATGAAGTAGAAACAAGACTACTGTGGAGGGTTGAGCAGAGACTAGGATTGCCACTGCTCTGAATGATCTGTAGCCTATCCCGCTTAAGGCAATAAGGTTTTGCCTATATTTTTGTAATGTAATAGACACGGTCACACTTTTAAAAAACTATTTCAGCTTGTGCAGGCCTCAGTGCTTTCTTAACATATTGAACACAATACCACGATAATAGCCTAACAAAAACCGTGATAATTTTGGTCACTATAACAGTGGGGTTAAATTTCCATACCGTTACATCCCTACTTGGCAGTATAATGTATGGAACGGTTGAATATATATATTGCTGGTAAAAATGTTGAGTGGCTGGTAGATTTTAAAATCTACCTGCCACAGTGGCAGGTGGACAAAAAAGTTCATTTCCATCCCTCGTGTGTGTGTGTGTGTGTGTGTGTGTGTGTGTGTGTGTGTGTGTGTGTGTGTGTGTGTGTGTGTGTGTGTGTGTGTGTGTGTGTGTGTGTGTGTGTGTGTGTGTGTGTGTGTGTGTGTGTGTGTGTGTGTGTGTGTGTGAGAGAGAGAGAGGGAGAGAGAGAGAGATTTCTGAGGGCTGATGGGTTTGATCTCAGTGCTGATGCTAACATTCTGAAACCTTCATTTGTTATACTGCAGCGCTGCAGGCTGTAGGAGCAAGAGGGAAACACCTCATCAGATCAGCTGAATGTAAATATAAGTCAGCTTTCTTGGCAAAGTATACTTGCGTATGGGTTTTGGGTATTGGTCTCTGTATTTATCCCATCCATGAATTAGTGAACACACTGAGCACACAGCGAGGTGAAGCACACACTAACTTCACGGAGCAGTGAGCTGCCTTGCTACAGCGGCGCTCGGGGAGCAGTGAGGGTTTAGGTGCTCAAAGGCACTTCAGCCCTGGATGTGGGGATGGGAGTGCATTCCCCCACTAACATTTTTCCTGCTGGTCGCGGATCTAACCGGCAACCCTTCGGTTACCAGCCTGAAGCCCTAACCAGTAGGCCACGGCTGCCCCCTGAAGGACAGACACCCATTTTGATGAAGCAAAAAGGCACGTTTAGATGAAGCTCCCAGTCCATTAGCTGCAGCGGCTCCTGTTACACAACCCTTTCATGTGAATCAGTAACTCTTTACATGTGGATGAGTGTTATGTGGTGTTGTGTGTGTGTGTGTGTGTGTGTGTGTGTGTGTGTGTGTGTGTGTGTGTGTGTGTGTGTGTGTGTGTGTGTGTGTGTGTGTGTGAGAGAGAGAGAGAGTGTGTGATAGAGAGACAGAAAGAGAGAGTGTGTGCGAGAGAGAGACAGAAAAAAAGAGAGAGAGATATCAAGAAAAAGGGCAGAGATAAGATGTGTGAAGTAATGTTAACCGATTTCATGTGAATTAATAAAAACGTGTGTCTTTGAGTAAAGTTTTGAAATTCACTGTCAATTTAACTGATAGTAACTCAGTATTTGGAGATACTCACTCTAGTGTCTGCAGTTTACAGTTGGGATCCTCCAGAAGAGAAGAAAGATGCTTCACTCCTGAGTCTGTTGCTTTACTCCCCATCAGCCACAACTTTCTCATGTGTGAGGGGTTTGATCTCAGTGCTGATGCAAGAGCTGTGAAGCCTTCCTCTCCAATGTTGCAGTTCTGCAGGCTGTCAAGAGAAGAAGGAGAAATACTTCATCTTAATGTCTATACTGTCACGCCCGGCTATGCCGGCCTGGGTGCGTCTCTCCCTGGCCTACATTATCGGCTGTTATTGTGTGTGTCGCCTTTAGGTAGAGCTGTTACGGTGGGCCGTGCCGGGCTAATTGGTGCGCGGATGGGATGGGGCTTAAAACCATCGCCTTCTGGTCCGCTCAGTCTCTCTCCCTCTCATTGCTGCTCTGGCCTGACGACGAGAGGCTGGCTGCGGGCGACGCTGCTACCCCTCTTACCTTTCGCTTTACACTACATATACTGACATGCACGACACTTTTGGTTAGCTTCCCATTTGCTGACTTCGTTATGTCTATTCGTTAAATAAACTTAATTTGCTTTAAACCTTAGTTTCAGTGTGGTCTCCCTATGTCAGCTCTGCTTTGAGCCAAGTGGACCTGACAATACCAATCAAATAGTACTATGAATAGAACATGGTTGTGTGGACAAATAATATGTGCACTGGGTTGCAGGTGAGAGAGGTGGTAGCGTAGTGGTTAAGGAGCTGTGCTAGCGTGCAGTAGTTACAGTAAAAGTTGTCAGTTCCATTCCCGGCTTCCACAGTTGTGCCCTTGAGCAAGACACTTACAGTAAATTGCTCCAGTCACAATGTAATCCGTTGTAATATAGTCGACATACTGTATGTAAGTCACTTGGGATGAAAAAAGTGTCTGCTAAATGTAATCTACTGAAATTATTTTCACTCATGACTCAACAGTAACCCTTTATCTGTGAATAAGCATGGAGTGAGTGTGTGTGTGTGTGTGTGTGTGTGTGTGTGTGTGTGTGTGTGTGTGTGTGTGTGTGTGTGTGTGTGTGTGTGTGTGTGTGTGTGTGTGTGTGTGAGAGAGTGCTGCTGACCAGTGAAAGTTTAGGAAAACCAAGCCATATCATCATACATGTTGGAGAACTGTGTGTGTGTGTGTGTGTGTGTGTGTGTGTGTGTGTGTGTGTGTGTGTGTGTGTGTGTGTGTGTGTGTGTGTGTGTGTGTGTGAGAGAGTGCTGCTGACCAGTGAAAGTTTAGGAAAACCAAGCCATATCATCATACATGTTGGAGAACTGTGTGTGTGTGTGTGTGTGTGTGTGTGTGTGTGAGTGTGAGTGTGAGTGTGAGTGTGAGTGTGAGTGTGAGTGTGAGTGTGAGTGTGAGTGTGAGTGTGAGTGTGAGTGTGAGTGTGAGAGAGAGTGAGTGTGACCAGTGAAAGCCATATCATCATACATGTGGGGACAAATGACCTGAGGACACAACACGAACATGTTGCAGAGTCTGTCACAAGCAACAGACATTTCCCAAGTGTGTGTGTGTGTGTGTGAGAGAGAGTGAGTGCTGCTGTCACAAGCAACAGAGACATTTCTCACGTCCAAACTAGTCATCTCCACCATCCTGCCCAAAGCCTACTTCCACCCAGACACCATGAAGAAGGTGAATGCCACCATCTCCCGTGGATGTGCCCTCATGCCAAACACCCACCTGGCACACCACCCAATGCTCGGCCTACACAGACCTGCATGACCACGTCCACCTCTGCAAAGATGCCATCAGTGTTTTCACGCTGAAACGTTGAAAGATGTTGCTTTTGGTGGAAGTCCAAATAGGAAAGCAACCACAGCCTCCCAACACAGCAGACCATCCCCTCCTGGACTCCATTACAAACATCATCCCACATCCAGGCACCAGGCAAACGACACCCTGCAGCCGTGGACCCTGCGCCTCAACAGCCAACACACGAGAGGCCCGCGACTCAACACTGCACACCCCCGAGGCAACAGCATGCTCCCCAGCCTAGAGAGCCCCGCGACCTGGCACAGACACCCCACACAAAAGAAGCATCCTGAGTAGCAGCAGAGGAATCCCATGCCGCCACAGCAACATCCGGTGAGCCATTCCCAGGACCAGCTGCACCAACACCCACCAGCACACAGACACCGGGGTAGCCACCCCAGGCCGAGGGTGCCTGCAGCAGGGAGCAGCTCCACCACAGGCAGCCATCATGACCTCCAAACACCCCATGGTAGGCCAGAGCAGCAGGAGCAGCCTACATATGCAACTGTGCTGAGAGGCTCATGCAACACCAGCAGCACTAAACTAGCAGAGATCAGAGATCTGCTGGACATCATATGCACACGGCTTATGGACCAGCCATGAGTCATACCAAAACTATTCATTATAGCTGGTTATGAATAGCAACCATAACAACAACACAATAATAGTGATTATATTAGCAACATGTAGGTAGGTACATGTATAGGTGACTCTCTGTCCTACAGGATACTGTGAAATAGCCATTTACTCCAGAAAACACGTAAAAGTTACACATGAAAGAGATTAGGGAGGTATAATTATTTGGCTGAAATCAGAAATAGCTAAATACATTACTACAATCAAAAAAGAAGAATCACATATCTGGCTTAGAATATACAAAAAAACATACAGCAAATTACATATTCCTCTGTGCTCTGTACATTTCCCCCTCTGAATCTCCTTATTATAATGGAGAGATGTTTGATACTCTCCACAGTCAGATCATCCACTTTCAGGCCCAGGGTAAAGTGTTGATCTGTGGAGACCTAAATGCCAGGACAGGATCCTTAGCTGACTACAACTCAGAGGAAGCCAATAACCATATATTTCACAACAGTTACCCATCAAATACGGTAAACTTTTCCTGTAATGCTTTTGACAAGTCAGTCAATAAACATGGGAAATTGCTCATGGAGCTCTGTAAAAGCCTAGGTGTGTACCTGCTCAATGGTAGGGTGCAAGGGGACTCGTTAGGGAGATATACCTACTAGAGATGCGCGGATAGCGGTTACAGCCGCGGACTCCGCGGTTAAACCGCGGATCGGGCGGATGACCTTACAAAAATAATATTTTAATTAGATTCGGGCGGGTGGCGGTTGAACCGATCAAAAAAAAAATATATATAAGCTACATTGTAAAATATTGTTACTTACATCCGATAAAAACATGCACACTTTTCTCATCAGGCAGTAATTTGGTCTAGTTGTGTCTATGCAGTGCATGCTGCTTTGTTTACTATCAGAGATGGCAACGCCGCCAGTGAATGTGCGTGACAAACTCAAAGGTAACAACAAGTTTAAACTAGAAAATGTAATTCCATGGAAGGAATTACCATTGCATGTAAATGCGAAAAAGGTTGCTGACTGTGTAAAACATTGTATTAGGCCTATAAAAAGACAACTAGGCTACAGAGAAGAATAGATAGGCTAAATAACAATAACCCAATTACAATTCCACTGAAAAGTCACATTTAAAAAGTGATTTATGAAAATGCATCAAAATTGTGGATATAGGCTATTATAGAAAATAAATCTTAATTTATTAGAATTTAAAAGACTGACATGAAGTTGCCAACTTCAAACGAGTTGCAAGAGCTGACACTTAGTAGCCTACAGTGAAACGACTGGTAGGATAGCTATAGCCTTCATATCTACACTAATGCAGGTTAAAAGTAGGCCATACTAGACACCATTGGAATACAGAATAGGAATTGGAATACCTACAATCTCAAATAACGCCAATCAACGATGATGCAGCAACAGGTAGGATATCTAGCAAATGTAACGTTAGCTTACAGTAGGATATGTTATGTAGGCTATATTACAGGATGAGCTATGTTCTTCGAAGTGTCTCCAGGTGTGTGATTGTCCTAATAGGAATGTACAATAAGCTGTTAACAAAGGTTTTTAATTACAGTGCATGAAAATGCACTGTACTGTTCTTCCTAGGCTTTTTCTTATTATTATTACAGTGCATGAAAATGCACTGTACTGTTCTTCCTAGGCTTCTTCTTCTTATTCTTCTTCTTCTAACGTATTTAATGCAGCTTCAACCGTTTGACGTAGAAACTTCATTCAAACTTTGCTGCGTAGGTCTTGCTTAGGACACCCGTGCTATGTATTTTTCAACTTTGTAACTTTTATACTTTTTAAACTATAGATTAAAAACTATTAAAAAGTTCCCCATAGACTTAACATTGTGATTATGACATCATAATAGGGCAATTCGAATCTTATGCCAGGTGGCCAGGCCAGCTGCAGCACCTCTCTCTCTCTCAGGCTTTAAGCATACAATCTCTATCTGTGAAGACTGCATATCCTGTTAAACTGTTTCCTCTATCCACGACTGTTTCAATATAAAAGTCCTCACCGCAATAATATACTATTAAATCATTTAACCATTGAAACTACTCAACTATTTAACTGTTCAACCATTCCAACTATCAGTTATCATCCACTATGCCTCCAGTCAACTATATGAAACCGCCACATACCTAGCAACCAACATAGCAACCATTAAAATTAAGCATTTATGACAGTTTCCATAGCAAACAACATGATTATACTACCGTAACTTCTTTATTCCTGATAGTGGCCACCATGGATACCCTAGCAACAAATGTTTCAAAATAAAAGTCCTCACTAGCAAGTTAGCATAGTTAGCATGGTTAGCATTTTTAGCATAACTGCTAGAAATCATTAGCTAAGTTAGCTAGTCAACCTGGTTAGCATTGTTAGCATAGTTAGCATTGTTAGCATAGTTAGCATTTTTAGCATAAATGCAAAAAATCATCACCTAAGTTAGCTAATCAACCTGGTTAACATTGTGAGCATAGTTAGCATAGTTAACATTTTTACCATAACTGCATGAAATCAGTAGCTAAGTTAACAATCAACCTGGTTGTCATTGTTACCATAGTTATCATTTTAACAGGAATAGAAATCATTAGTTAAGTTAGAACTGGAATGTTTCAGTTTGAAACTGTCTACCTTCACACTATCAGCTCTTTGTAAACTATGCAACCACCATGTTTGCCCTAGCTACACCTTAGTAACCATATCCACATTATCTATCTATTTTTGCATTTTCATGCACTGGTAATTCCTTGGAATTGCATTTCTAGTTTGTGAATGATACCGAAAGCTTTAAATGATTGCCTGGTTGGCAAGTCCCCAAGCTGAAACGACTAGCTTGCTAACAAACAAACGTGAAATGATAGCAATGCAGTTTGTGCTAGAAACAACTGTGAGTAGGCTTGAACCTAAATGTCTATCAGGTTGGACTTCACTTAAAACGCTGGGTGAAGACAAATAAGTGTCTCTGGTGAAGATCGGTGTCGTGTAGGCTGCTCTGTGAGATGGCTAAAAGCCCTTGTGTCTTGCAGCCTACCCGACGTTAAACCTAGCCTGGAGCAAGTTTGGTTGCCGTTAGCTACATACAGTGTTAAATTTACGTTGACGTTAGGTTAGATTGTCTTTAGCTGTTGATAACGTTACCGAGAGCAAACCGGTTACTGTAATGATATAAACAAATGTAAGGAGTAGTAGCTAGCCTAACAAGACGATAACGTCCTGGGTTACAGCAGTAGCCTACAGCTTAATGAGAGTAGACGTAACATTCAGGTTCAGCAGTCTGGTTTAGCGCAGTGGTGTGGATCCTTGATTACGGACAGCTGAGCACTGACGTAACAGAGGCTTCGTTGCCGCCAAAGCTTCTCAATGTTAACTCTATGAGAGTTTTTAATTATTTTATCGTAAATATCTTAAAAAGTATAAAGTTCACAAGTGTGAAAAATACCGTCAAAAACCGTTGATTTTGGTCTGAGGAAGAATAATTATCCCGATAATAACTAGAAATGCAATTCCAAGGAATTACCAGTGCATGAAAATGCAAAAAAAGAGATAATGTAGATATGGGCTGTGTCTCATATGGCGCACTTGCACACTAAAGGCACGATTTTTAGGGCATAGTGCGTTCACACTGAAAAACAAGCGAAAACTCAGTGCTCTGAAAGTACCCGGATGGTGCACTAATAACGGACAAAAATCCAGTGTAAGATGATGGACACTACTTACACTAAACGGACGCCATTTTGCCTGCGTAGCGGAAGGGGAGGGGCTTTCGCCCAAGTTTTCAGATTTGAAATAATGGCGGCCAGCACCGAGATGGAAGCGACGAAAGCAGCAATGCAAGCCGAGGGGAACTGCTTCGTAAAAATGTAAGTAACTTGAATGAAATGAAATTGTTTTACAAGTGTATACAACGATATGCCGTATACCTATCTCGCTCTCTGACAAAAGTTATGATTTACTTGTTCGTTAGCGATCATACCGAGAGTTAGCACACCGTAATGTTAACTGTTGTTTCTTAGCTGGTTAAGCAGTCTTTGATGACATTACTGCATATTTTAAATGGTCCATGTTGTAGTTTATGTATGTCTTCGTTGTTGAATCTGTAGGTTGAGCATTTTAGAGTCTCTGAGGTGAACGAATGGTCTTTGAAAAACGCTTCTCGGAAAACGACGCCAGTTAGCAGCTAACGTTAGCCAGCTATCGTTAGCCAGCTATCGTCAGTGTTACCTTGGATTAAACGATTGTCACAACGAAATCAAATTTGGATCATGTGCTGGCGAACTCAACATTGTGTTGTGTTAGATATATACTTTTACTTACTTGCCTACCATAGGTCTTGTTTTTAATGTAGTCGAGGTATCTCGGATGTTGCAGGGACAGATGAGGACACCGGGGCCGTAATATTGTGGCGGACGGCCAATGTGGCGCTTTTCACGGGGAAGAGGAACGGTACGGACACCTAGCTGCTACAGGTTTGTATTAAATGTAATGGTAAGTGTTGAATTCATGTGGGTATGATAGTTAGTACGCTTTTTTGGTTCTTGTAACTTGTGACTAAATAATTTTCGTAATGTATTTTTTGTTGTACATCACGTTGTACAAAAGTCTGCAAAATATCCATAATCATTATAGTCTACATCTGGGAGGGTCTCCAATATTTTTCGCCAAAGAATAGTGAAACTGGGATAGTTTTCTACCATTGCCTACCAGACAAGATGTTTGACTAACTTTTTTAATGTTGACAGATGTAAGACAGAAAGATTATGTTATCAGATTTATTTAGTGATAAGTGATAGCGATTAAAGTTGTGTCTATGTTGTGTCTAGTCTTAATTAGATCTTATATCTTCAGTTAGCTTATTCTGAGGTGTTGAATGAATGAAGACACTAGCTGGGCAGACACTTTTATCCAAAGTGACTTACATTGTCAACTCTTGAAAAGATTTGGATAGTTTAAATGTAATTAAGATCAGGGGCATAACATGCTGTTTCCATCCTCTGTCTGTTGTCAGCCCCAGAGGTGGTTCCTGGAGGTACTGGTCCTGGTGCGGGTTGGTCCCTTGCTGCTCTCCCAACATCGACATCAGCATCTGGCTCCAGGACGTCCCCGTTGCTCACACAGATGTTGTGGAGAACAGTACAGCACACAATGACCTCCGGCACATACTTCACCTCCACCTCCAGAGCCTTGAGGAAAATGGACTGCCATCTTGTTTTCAGGACCCCAAAAGACTACCCTTGACAGGTAGCAGTTGTATATTGCTTGGAGGTGGTTCTAACAGGCTGTCTGAAGGGTGTCATGAGGCAGATGGGGCGTGACAAGCAGGGGTAGCCACATCTCCAATGTGCAGTATCCTGTGGGGGGTAGGACTGCTCATAGTAGATGGGGCCTTTTTGTAGGACTCGGGCGTCGTGGACTGACCCACAACATCCAACAAACACGTCCAGAAATCTTCCGCCGTCGTCACAGATGACCTGCAGCTGGACGGAGTGAAATAGCAGGGAGCGTCCTCTGCAGGGGGCTTCACGCGGATGTGCCATCAGTCAATCGCTCCTACCACCCTGTAATCGCTCCTACCACCCTGTTGAAGGCAGCAGATACGGCTAAGCGGGCAAAGCGGGCACCCAAGCGAGAGAGTTCCTCTGCGGTGGGATGGCGGACCATTTCATAAAGCAGAACAGCGATCTTTTTTATTTTATATTGATTTTAATAAAGTATATGAAAGTTTGCTGCATCCCCTGTGTTTTAGCCTCTTCCTTACTTTTTTTATTAGATTTGTCTTACTATAATATACTGTAACTGTGATTTTCTAACTATAATTGGTTATCTTTTGTCATACTTAATGTGTAAACATCAGACTACAATTAGATGTGAAACAATACATTAATTTAGTGGATTTAGTAAGATATTTATATTTCTCAAAGGCTTTTACTGGTGTGAATTGATCTTAATACTAATGGTTATGGGAGAGACATTTTACTGGTGTGAATTGCACCTTAATACTAATGGTTATGGGAGAGACATTTTACTGGTGTGAATTGCGCCTTAATACTAATGGTTATGAGAGAGACATGCTCACACATGAATACTGGTATGTATGCTGATGGTGCTGAACATGAAAACATGAGGTTTAGTTCTCAAAGTACAGTGTTACATAAATGTGGGCAACAAAAGGCATTTAATTGCAATAAGTAGGGTGATATGCAAAAAACGAATATGAACTTTATTTTGACTAGTGCATGTATTGATAAAACTTTGTACAAACAACGTCGTTGGACACACTGCATGAAAAGGTAAGCCTAAAACCGGCGCGACGCTGCCATTAGGCATGTATTTTAGGGCGGTCATACATAAACAATTAAAATAACAGGCTAGTACCATCTTGAATTTCCCCTTGGGGATCAATAAAGTATCTATCTATCTATCTATCTATCTATCTATCTCAGCTTGCGCTAATAATAGGAGTCGGATCTTACGATTACGTTGGATTCGGCGTCGCCTCCACGTGGGTAACGGGGTAAATAAGCACGAGCAAAACCACGAGGAAGTTCATTGTTGTAAACAACGCCGTTCAAATGTTTGGCGGGTTGGAGAATCGCGATCACATGTTAGCCTGTCACTTCCGCCAAGTGCAAAACGACAGTGTTCCACTCGAGACGATACTTACCCACGACAGTGTGCACTACAGAGGTAAGTGTTCAGTGCGCACTACGCACTACATTTCAGTGCACTGACGGAAGTGCGCCATATGAGACACAGCCATGGTTACTAAGTTGTAGCTAGGGTAAACATGGTGGTTGCGTAGTTTACAGAGAGTTGATAGTGTGCAGGTAGACAGTTTAAAGCTGAAACATTCCAGTTCTAACTTAACTAATGATTTCTATTCATGTTAAAATGTTGATGAGCTAACTTAGCTAATGATTTCTAGCAGTTGTGCTAAAAATGCTAATTATGCTAGCAATGCTAACTTTACTAACAATGCTAACCAGGTTGATTAGCTAACTTAACTGATGATTTCTAGCAGTAATGCTAAAAATGC
The DNA here is from genome assembly GCF_963854185.1 of Sardina pilchardus. Lineage (NCBI taxonomy): Eukaryota > Metazoa > Chordata > Actinopteri > Clupeiformes > Clupeidae > Sardina > Sardina pilchardus. Next base: position 15,784,076 of record NC_084994.1, on the reverse strand, counting down.
TAACTATGCTAACAATGCTAGATTTGCTAACAATGCTAACCAGGTTGATTAGCTAACTTAGTTGATTTTTTGCAGTTATGCTAAAAATGCTAGCTATGCTTACAATGCTAACCATGCTAACTAGATAACTTGCTAGTGAGGACTTTTATTTTGAAACATTTGTTGCTAGGGTATCCATGGTGGGCACTATCAGGAAACAAGAAGTTACTGCAGTATAATCATGTTGGTTGCTATGGAAACGGTCATAAACGCTTAAATTTAATGGTTGCTATGTTGGTTGCTAGGTACATGGAGGTTTCATGTAGTTGACTGGAGGCATATTTGATGATAACTGACAGTTGGAATGGTTGAATAGTTAAATAGTTGAGTAGTTTCAATGGTTAAATGATTTAATAGTGTATTATTGGGGCAGCCGTGGTGTACTGGTTAGCGCATCGGGCTTGTAACCGGAGGGTCGCCGGTTCGATCCCCGACCAGTCCACCACGGAGTGAGCAAGGCACCTAACCCCTCACTGCTCCCCGAGCGCCGCTGGTTGGGCAGGCAGCTCACTGCTCTGGGTTGTGTGATTCACCTCACTGTGTGTTCACTGTGTGCTGTGTGTTCACTAATTCGGTTAAATTGGGTTAAATGCAGAGAACTGAATTTCCCTCACGGGATCAAAAAAGTATATATTCTATTCTATTCTTTTTTCTATTGCAGTCAGGACTTTTATTTTGAAACAGTTGTGGACAGAGGAAACAGTTTAACAGGATATGTGTAGTCTTCAGAGAGATTGTATGCTTAAAGCCTGAGAGAGAGAGAGCTGCTGCAGGTGGCCCTGGCCACCTGGCATAAGATTCTAATTGCCCTATTATGATGTCATAATCGCAATGTTAAGTCTATGGGGAAATTTTAAATAGTTTTTATTTAATAGTTTAAAAAGTATAAAAGTTACAAAGTTGAAATATACAAAGCACGCATGTCCTAAGTAAGACCTACGCAACAAAGTTTGAATGAAGTTTCTACGTTAAACGGTTGAAGCTGTATTAGCCGCGTTAGAAGATATAACTAGAAATGCAATTCCAAGGAATTACCAGTGCATGAAAATGCAAAAATAGATAGATAATGTAGATATGGTTACTAAGGTGTAGCTAGGGTAAACATGGTGGTTGCATAGTTTACAGAGAGTTGATAGTGTGAAGATAGACAGTTTAAAGATGAAACATTCCAGTTCTAACTTAAGTAATGATTTCTATTCATGTTAAAATGTTAACTATGGTAACAAGGATAACCAGGTTGATTGGTTAACTTAGCTACTGATTTCTTGCAGTTATGGTAAAAATGTTAACTTTGCTAGTTAAGCTAACTATGGTAACAATGCTAACTTTATTAACAATGCTAACCAGGTTGATTAGCTAACTTAGCTGATGATTTCTAGCAGTAATGCTAAAAATGCTAACTATGATAACAATGCTAAAGTTGCTAACAATGCTAACCAGGTTGATTAGCTAACTTAGTTGATGATTTCTAACAGTTATGCTAAAATGCTAACTATGCTAACAATGCTAACTATGCTAATCATGCTAACTTGCTAGTGAGGACTTTTATTTTGAAACATTTGTTGCTAGGGTATCCATGGTGGCCACTATCAGGAAACAAGAAGTTACTGCAGTATAATCATGTTGGTTGCTATGGAAACGGTCATAAACACTTAATTTTAATGGTTGCTATGTTGGTTGCTAGGTACATGGAGGTTTCATGTAGTTGACTGGAGGCATAGTGGATGATAACTGACAGTTGGAATGGTTGAACAGTTCAATAGTTGAGTGGTTTTAATGGTTAAATTATTTAATAGTGTATTATTGCAGTGAGGACTTTTATTTTGAAACAGTTGTGGACAGAGGAAACAGTTAACAGGATATGTAGTCTTCTGAGAGACTGTATGCTTAAAGCCAGAGAAACTGACAGTTGGTGCCCAGGTGGCCGGCCACCTGGCGTAAGATTCTAATTGCTGCCGTGATGTCATAATGAGCAATGTTAAGTCTATGGGGGAAATTGTAATAGTTTTTAACTAATAGTTTAAAAAGTATAAAAGTTACAAAGTTGAAAAATACATTGCCCACATCGCGTAAGTAAGACCTACGCGACAACATTTGAATGGAGTTTCTACGTTAAGCGGTTGAAGCTGAATTGCGTGCGTTAGAAGAAGAACTAGAAATGCAATTCCAAGGAATTACCAGTGCATGAAAATGCAAAAATAGATGGATAATGTAGATATGGTTGCTAAAGTGTAGCTAGGGTAAACATGGTGGTTGCATAGTTTACAGAGAGTTGATAGTGTGAAGGTAGACAGTTTAAAGATGAAACATTCCAGCTCTAACTTAACTAGTGATTTCTATTCATGTTAAAATGTTGATTAGCTAACTTAGGTAATGATTTCTAGCAGTTACGCTAAAAATGCTAATTATGCTAGCAATGCTAACTTTACTAACAATGCTAACCAGGTTGATTAGCTAACTTAACCGATGATTTCTAGCAGTAATGGTAAAAATGCTAACTATGCTAACAATGCTAAATTTGCTAACAATGCTAACCAGGTTGATTAGCTAACTTAGTTGATGATTTTTTGCAGTTATACTAAAAATGCTAATTATGCTAACAATGCTAACTATGCTAACCATGCTAACTAGCTAACTTGCTAGTGAGGACTTTTATTTTGAATTTTTTTTTTGCTAGGGTATCCATGGTGGCCACTATCAGGAAACAAGAAGTTACTGCAGTATAATCATGTTGGTTGCTATGGAAACGGTCACAAACACTTAATTTTAATGGTTGCTATGTTGGTTGCTAGGTACATGGAGGTTTCATGTAGTTGACTGGAGGCATAGTGGATGATAACTGACAGTTGGAATGGTTGAACAGTTCAATAGTTGAGTAGTTTCAATGGTTAAATGTTTTAATAGTGTATTATTGCAGTGAGGACCTTTATTTTGAAACAGTTGTGGACAGAGGACGTAGTGAAACAGGATCTGTAGTCTTAATGAGATTGTATGCTTAAAGCCTGAGACAGAAGGTGCCTCTCATATAGCGTTTACGCGTCCTCTCTCGCTCCTCACTGATCTACATAAAGAATGATGGAGCGGCAAGAATGGGATAGTCTAGCCCTTCTTCTATCTTTCTTTATGTAGATCATTGAGGATCAAGGAGCGAGGGAGGACATATAAACGCTGCTTGAGAGGGACCCACAGTAAATACTTTAAAAGTTGTATGTAGATAGTCTAATTAATGTTGATAGACAGAATGTTTAATGGATGTTGATAGGCAGATTGTTTAATAGATATTGATTGACAGTTTAATGGGTGGATGAGTGAATGGTCTGAAGAAGATGAATGGATAGAAGGTTGGATGGAATGTGCCTTATATTCTTGTTAAGAGAGACACTGATACAGCTCTCTGAGAGTAGTTGACACAGGTGTAATCAATTTAACTGGCTAGTCTTAAGAGAGCCAGAGTACTCTTAAAGCCTGAGACAGAGTAAATAATTTAAAAGTTGAATGTAGATAGTCTAATTAATGTTGATAGACAGAGAGTTTAATGGATGTTGATAGACAGATTGTTTAATAGATGTTGATAGACAGTTTAATGGGTGGATGAGTGAATGGTCTGAAGAAGATGAATGGATAGAATGTTGGATGGAATGTGCCTTATATTCTTGTAGAATGGAGAGACAGCTCTCTACTGAGAGTAGTGGATACAGATACAGGTGTAATCAATTTAACTGGCTAGTCTTAAGAGAGCCAGCCTGAGACAGAGTAGATTGTTTAAAAGTTAAATGTAGAGCGTCTAATTGATGTTGATAGGCAGACTGTTTAGAATGGGTGGATGAGTGAATGGTTTGAAGAAGATGAATGGATATAAAGTTGAATGGAATTAGGAGGACTTATTTTGATACTGTTGTGCGCAGAGGATACAGGGGAACAGAATATGTAGTCTTCAGAGAGATTGTAAAGCCTGAGAGAAACTGACAGTTGGTGCCCAGGTGGCTGACCAGCTGGGGTAACATTCTAATTGCTGCCGTGATGTCATAATGAGCCATGTTAAGTCTATGGGGGAAATTGTAATAGTTTTTAACTAATAGTTTAAAAAGTATAAAAGTTACAAAGTTGAAAAATACAAAGCCCACATCGCGTAAGTAAGACCTACGCGTCAAAATTTGAATGGAGTTTCTACGTTAAGCGGTTGAAGCTGAATTGCGTGCGTTAGAAGAAGAACTAGAAATGCAATTCCAAGGAATTACCAGTGCATGAAAATGCAAAAATAGATAGATAATGTAGATATGGTTACTAAGGTGTAGCTAGGGTAGACATGGTGGTTGCATAGTTTACAGAGAGTTGATAGTGTGAAGGTAGACAGTTTAAAGATGAAACGTTCCAGTTCTAACTTAACTAATGATTTCTATTCATGTTAAAATGTTGATTAGCTAACTTAGCTAATGATTTCTAGCAGTTACGCTAAAAATGCTTATTATGCTAGCAATGCTAACTTTACTAAAAATGCTAACCAGGTTGATTAGCTAACTTAACCGATGATTCCTAGCAGTAATGCTAAAAATGCTAACTATGCTAACAATGCTAAATTTGCTAACAATGCTAACCAGGTTGATTAGCTTACTTAGTTTATGATTTTTTGCAGTTATGCTAAAAATGCTAACTATGCTAACCATGCTAACTAGCTAACTTGCTAGTGAGGACTTTTATTTTGAAACATTTGTTGCTAGGGTATCCATGGTGGCCACTATCAGGAAACAAGAAGTTACTGCAGTATAATCATGTTGGTTGCTATGGAAACGGTCATAAACACTTAATTTTAATGGTTGCTATGTTGGTTGCTAGGTACATGGAGGTTTCATGTAGTTGACTGGAGGCATAGTGGATGATAACTGACAGTTGGAATGGTTGAACAGTTCAATAGTTGAGTAGTTTCAGTGGTTAAATGATTTAATAGTGTATTATTGCAGTGAGGACCTTTATTTTGAAACAGTTGTGGACAGAGGAAGTAGTGAAACAGGATCTGTAGTCTTAATGAGATTGTATGCTTAAAGCCTGAGACAGAAGGTGCCTCTCATATATAGCGTTTACGCGTCCTCTCTCGCTCCTCACTGATCTACATAAAGAATGATGGAGCGGCAACAATGGGATAGTCTAGCCCTTCTTCTATCTTTCTTTATGTAGATCATTGAGGATCGAGGAGCGAGGGAGGACATATAAACACTGCTTGAGAGGGACCCACAGTAAATACTTTAAAAGTTGTATATAGTCTAATTAATGTTGATAGACAGAATGTTTAATGGATGTTGATAGGCAGATTGTTTAATAGATATTGATTGACAGTTTAATGGGTGGATGAGTGAATGGTCTGAAGAAGATGAATGGATAGAAGGTTGGATGGAATGTGCCTTATATTCTTGTTAAGAGAGACACTGATACAGCTCTCTGAGAGTAGTTGACACAGGTGTAATCAATTTAACTGGCTAGTCTTAAGAGAGCCAGCGTGTACTCTTAAAGCCTGAGACAGTAAATAATTTAAAAGTTGAATGTAGATAGTCTAATAAATGTTGATAGACAGAGAGTTTAATGGATGTTGATAGACAGATTGTTTAATAGATGTTGATAGACAGTTTAATGGGTGGATGAGTGAATGGTCTGAAGAAGATGAATGGATAGAATGTTGGATGGAATGTGCCTTATATTCTTGTAGAATGGAGAGACACAGCTCTCTACTGAGAGTAGTGGATACAGATACAGGTGTAATCAATTTAACTGGCTAGTCTTAAGAGAGCCAGCCTGAGACAGAGTAGATTGTTTAAAAGTTCAATGTAGAGCGTCTAATTGATGTTGTTGATAGGCAGACTGTTTAGAATGGGTGGATGAGTGAATGGTTTGAAGAAGATGAATGGATATAAAGTTGGATGGAATTAGGAGGACTTATTTTGATACTGTTGTGCGCAGAGGATACAGGGGAACAGAATATGTAGTCTTCAGAGAGGAGCCTGAGAGAAACTGACAGTTGGTGCCCAGGTGGCTGACCAGCTGGGGTAACATTCTAATTGCTGCCGTGATGTCATAATGAGCAATGTTAAGTCTATGGGGGAAATGGTGATAGTTTTTAACTAATAGTTTAAAAAGTATAAAAGTTACAAAGTTGAAAAATACAAAGCACATATGGCATAAGCAAGACCTACGCAACAAAGTTTGAATGAAGTTTCTACGTTAAACGGTTGAAGCTGAATTGCAAGCGTTAGAAGAAGAAGTTTAATAATAATAACTAGAAATGCAATTCCAAGGAATTACCAGTGCATGAAAATGCAAAAAAAGATAGATAATGTAGATATGGTTACTAAGGTGTAGCTAGGGTAAACATGGTGGTTGCGTAGTTTACAGAGAGTTGATAGTGTGCAGGTAGACAGTTTAAAGCTGAAACATTCCAGTTCTAACTTAACTAATGATTTCTATTCATGTTAAAATGTTGATTAGCTAACTTAGCTAATGATTTCTAGCAGTTGTGCTAAAAATGCTAATTATGCTAGCAATGCTAACTTTACTAACAATGCTAACCAGGTTGATTAGCTAACTTAACCGATGATTTCTAGCAGTAATGCTAAAAATGCTAACTATGCTAACAATGCTAGATTTGCTAACTATGCTAACCAGGTTGATTAGCTAACTTAGTTGATGATTTTTTGCAGTTATACTAAAAATACTAACAATGCTAACCATGCTAACTAGATAACTTGCTAGTGAGGACTTTAATTTTGAAACATTTGTTGCTAGGGTATCCATGGTGGGCACTATCAGGAAACAAGAAGTTACTGCAGTATAATCATGTTGGTTGCTATGGAAACGGTCATAAACGCTTAATTTTAATGGTTGCTATGTTGGTTGCTAGGTACATGGAGGTTTCATGTAGTTGACTGGAGGCATAGTTGATGATAACTGACAGTTGGAATGGTTGAACAGTTAAATACTTGAGTAGTTTCAATGGTTAAATGATTTAATAGTGTATTATTGCAGTGAGGACTTTTATTTTGAAACAGTTGTGGACAGAGGAAACAGTTAACAGGATATGTAGTCTTCAGAGAGATTGTATGCTTAAAGCCAGAGAAACTGACAGTTGATACAGGTGTAATCAATTTAACTGGCTAGTCTTAAGAGAGCCAGAGTGTATCCTTAAAGCCTGATACAGAGTAAATAATTTAAAAGTTGAATGTAGATAGTCTAATTAATGTTGATAGACAGAGAGTTTAATGGATGTTGATAGACAGTTTAATGGGTGGATGAGTGAATGGTCTGAAGAAGATGAATGGATAGAAAGTTGGATGGAATGTGCCTTATATTCTTGTAGAATGGAGAGACACAGCTCTCTACTGAGAGTAGTGGATACAGATACAGGTGTAATCAATTTAACTGGCTAGTCATTAAGAGAGCCAGAGTGTAGAGATACCTGAGCCTGAGACAGAGTAGATTGTTTAAAAGTTAAATGTAGATCGTCTAATTGATGTTGATAGGCAGATTGTTTAGAATGGGTGGATGAGTGAATGGTTTGAAGAAGATGAATGGATAGAAAGTTGGATGGAATTAGGAAGACTTATGTTGATACAGTTGATACAGGGAACAGAAAATGTAGTCTCAAGAGCCTGAGAGAGAGAGAGAGAGAGCTGCTGCACCTGGACTGGCCACCTGGCGTAACATTCTAATTGCTGCCGTGATGTCATAATGAGCAATGTTAAGTCTATGGGGAAATTTTTAATAGTTTTTAATTTATAGTTTAAAAAGTATAAAAGTTACAAAGTTGAAAAATACATTGCACAGGTCTCCTTAGTAAGACCTACGTAGCAAAGTTTGAATCAAGTTTCTACGTTAAACGGTTCAAGCTGAATTGCGAGCGTTAGAAGAAGTTGGAATAATAAGAAACCTAGGAAGAACAATATAGTGCATTTTCATGCACTATAATAAGAAGACTTGGAATAACAGTACAGTGCATTTTCATGCACTGTAATAATAACTAGAAATGCAATTCCAAGGAATTACCAGTGCATGAAAATGCAAAAATGGATAGATAATGTAGATATGGTTACTAAGGTGTAGCTAGGGTAAACATGGTGGTTGCATAGTTTACAGAGTTGATAGTGTGAAGGTAGACAGTTTAAAGATGAAACAATCCAGTTCTAACTTAACTAATGATTTCTATTCATGTTAAAATGTTGATTAGCTAACTTAGCTAATGATTTCTAGCAGTTACGCTAAAAATGCTAATTATGCTAGCAATGCTAACTTTACTAACAATGCTAACCAGGTTGATTAGCTAACTTAACCGATGATTTCTAGCAGTAATGTTAAAAATGCTAACTATGCTAACAATGCTAAATTTACTAACAATGCTAACCAGGTTGATTAGCTAACTTAGTTGATGATTTTTTGCAGTTATGCTAAAAATGCTAACTATGCTAACAATGCTAACAATGCTAACTAGCTAACTTGCTAGTGAGGACTTTTATTTTGAAACATTTGTTGCTAGGGTATCCATGGTGGCCACTATCAGGAAACAAGAAGTTACTGCAGTATAATCATGTTGGTTGCTATGGAAACAGTCATAAACACTTAATTTTAATGGTTGCTATGTTGGTTGCTAGGTACATGGAGGTTTCATGTAGTTGACTGGAGGCATAGTGGATGATAACTGACAGTTGGAATGGTTGAACAGTTCAATAGTTGAGTAGTTTCAATGGTTAAATTATTTAATAGTGTATTATTGCAGTGAGGACCTTTATTTTGAAACAGTTGTGGACAGAGGAAGTAGTGAAACAGGATCAGTAGTCTTAATGAGATTGTATGCTTAAAGCTTGAGACAGAAGGTGCCTCTCATAGCGTTTACGCGTCCTCTCTCGCTCCTCACTGATCTACATAAAGAATGATGGAGCGGCAACAATGGGATAGTCTAGCCCTTCTTCTATCTTTCTTTATGTAGATCATTGAGGATCGAGGAGCGAGGGAGGACATATAAACGCTGCTTGAGAGGGACCCACAGTAAATACTTTAAAAGTTGTATGTAGATAGTCTAATTAATGTTGATAGACAGAATGTTTAATGGATGTTGATAGGCAGATTGTTTAATAGATATTGATTGACAGTTTAATGGGTGGATGAGTGAATGGTCTGAAGAAGATGAATGGATAGAAGGTTGGATGGAATGTGCCTTATATTCTTGTTAAGAGAGACACTGATACAGCTCTCTGAGAGTAGTTGACACAGGTGTAATCAATTTAACTGGCTAGTCTTAAGAGAGCCAGAGTACTCTTAAAGCCTGAGACAGAGTAAATAATTTAAAAGTTGAATGTAGATAGTCTAATTAATGTTGATAGACAGAGAGTTTAATGGATGTTGATAGACAGATTGTTTAATAGATGTTGATAGACAGTTTAATGGGTGGATGAGTGAATGGTCTGAAGAAGATGAATGGATAGAATGTTGGATGGAATGTGCCTTATATTCTTGTAGAATGGAGAGACACAGCTCTCTACTGAGAGTAGTGGATACAGATACAGGTGTAATCAATTTAACTGGCTAGTCTTAAGAGAGCCAGCCTGAGACAGAGTAGATTGTTTAAAAGTTCAATGTAGAGCGTCTAATTGATGTTGTTGATAGGCAGACTGTTTAGAATGGGTGGATGAGTGAATGGTTTGAAGAAGATGAATGGATATAAAGTTGAATGGAATTAGGAGGACTTATTTTGATACTGTTGTGCGCAGAGGATACAGGGGAACAGAATACCGGTATGTAGTCTTCAGAGAGGAGCCTGAGAGAAACTGACAGTTGGTGCCCAGGTGGCTGACCAGCTGGGGTAACATTCTAATTGCTGCCGTGATGTCATAATGAGCAATGTTAAGTCTATGGGGAAATTGTTAATAGTTTTTAATTTATAGTTTAAAAAGTATAAAAGTTACAAAGTTAAAAAATACATTGCGCTGATGTCCTAAGCAGGACCTTCGTAACACAGTTTGAATGAAGTTTCTACGTTAAACGGTTCAAGCTGAATTGCGTGCGTTAGAAGAAGAATAATAAGAAGTAGTAGAAGAAGAAGCCTAGGGATAACAGTACAGTGCATTTTCATGCACTGTAACTAGAAATGCAATTCCAAGGAATTACCAGTGCATGAAAATGCAAAAATAGATAGATAATGTAGATATGGTTACTAAGGTGTAGCTAGGGTAAACATGGTGGTTGCATAGTTTACAGAGAGTTGATAGTGTGAAGGTAGACGTTTTAAAGATGAAACGTTCCAGTTCTAACTTAAGTAATGATTTCTATTCATGTTAAAATGTTGATTAGCTAACTTAGCTAATGATTTCTAGCAGTTACGCTAAAAATGCTTATTATGCTAGCAATGCTAACTTTACTAACAATGCTAACCAGGTTGATTAGCTAACTTAACCGATGATTTCTAGCAGTAATGCTAAAAATGCTAACTATGCTAACAATGCTAAATTTGCTAACAATGCTAACCAGGTTGATTAGCTAACTTAGTTGATGATTTTTTGCAGTTATACTAAAAATGTTAACTATGCTAACAATGCTAACCATGCTAACTAGCTAACTTGCTAGTGAGGACTTTTATTTTGAAACATTTGTTGCTAGGGTATCCATGGTGGCCACTATCAGGAAACAAGAAGTTACTGCAGTATAATCATGTTGGTTGCTATGGAAACAGTCATAAACACTTAATTTTAATGGTTGCTATGTTGGTTGCTAGGTACATGGAGGTTTCATGTAGTTGACTGGAGGCATAGTGGATGATAACTGACAGTTGGAATGGTTGAACAGTTCAATAGTTGAGTAGTTTCAATGGTTAAATGATTTAATAGTGTATTATTGCAGTGAGGACCTTTATTTTGAAACAGTTGTGGACAGAGGACGTAGTGAAACAGGATCTGTAGTCTTAATGAGATTGTATGCTTAAAGCCTAAGACAGAAGGTGCCTCTCATATAGCGTTTACGCGTCCTCTCTCGCTCCTCACTGATCTACATAAAGAATGATGGAGCGGCAACAATGGGATAGTCTAGCCCTTCTTCTATCTTTCTTTATGTAGATCATTGAGGATCGAGGAGCGAGGGAGGACATATAAACGCTGCTTGAGAGGGACCCACAGTAAATACTTTAAAAGTTGTATGTAGATAGTCTAATTAATGTTGATAGACAGAATGTTTAATGGATGTTGATAGGCAGATTATTTAATAGATATTGATTGACAGTTTAATGGGTGGATGAGTGAATGGTCTGAAGAAGATGAATGGATAGAAGGTTGGATGGAATGTGCCTTATATTCTTGTTAAGAGAGACACTGATACAGCTCTCTGAGAGTAGTTGACACAGGTGTAATCAATTTAACTGGCTAGTCTTAAGAGAGCCAGAGTAGCCTACTCTTAAAGCCTGAGACAGAGTAAATAATTTAAAAGTTGAATGTAGATAGTCTAATTAATGTTGATAGACAGAGAGTTTAATGGATGTTGATAGACAGATTGTTTAATAGATGTTGATAGACAGTTTAATGGGTGGATGAGTGAATGGTCTGAAGAAGATGAATGGATAGAATGTTGGATGGAATGTGCCTTATATTCTTGTAGAATGGAGAGACACAGCTCTCTACTGAGAGTAGTGGATACAGATACAGGTGTAATCAATTTAACTGGCTAGTCAGCCTGAGACAGAGTAGATTGTTTAAAAGTTGAATGTAGAGCATCTAATTGATGTTGATAGGCAGACTGTTTAGAATGGGTGGATGAGTGAATGGTTTGAAGAAGATGAATGGATATAAAGTTGAATGGAATTAGGAGGACTTATTTTGATACTGTTGTGCGCAGAGGATACAGGGGAACAGAACAGAAGTCTTCAGAGAGATTGTAAAGCCTGAGAGAAACTGACAGTTGGTGCCCAGGTGGCTGACCAGCTGGGGTAACATTCTAATTGCTGCCGTGATGTCATAATGAGCCATGTTAAGTCTATGGGGGAAATTGTAATAGTTTTTAACTAATAGTTTAAAAAGTATAAAAGTTACAAAGTTGAAAAATACAAAGCCCACATCGCGTAAGTAAGACCTACGCGTCAAAATTTGAATGGAGTTTCTACGTTAAGCGGTTGAAGCTGAATTGCGTGCGTTAGAAGAAGAATAAGAAGAAGAAGAAGAAGAAGACCGAGGAAGAACAGTACAGTGCATTTTCATGCACTGTAATAAGAAGAAGACCGAGGAAGAACAGTACAGTGCATTTTCATGCACTGTAATAACTAGAGAATGTAATTCCAAGGAAATTACGAGTGCATGAAAATGCAAAAATGTACAGATAAATCATGTAGATATGGTTACTAAGGTGTTGCTAGGGTAGACATGGTGGTTTCATAGTTTTTGAAAGTTGATGGTGCGAAGATAGACAATTTAAAATTTAATTAGCTAACCTGATTACCAGATTAGCTAACCTGGCTAATGATTTTAAGCAGTAAATGCAAAAATGCTAACAATGCTAACCATGCTAACTATGCTAAAGAGGTTGATTAGCTAATTTAGTTGATGATTTCTAGCAGTTATGCTAAAAATGCTAACTATGCTAACAATGTTAACTATGCTAACAATGCTAACCAGGTTGATTAGCTAACTTAGCTAATGATTTCTAGCAATTCTGCTAAAAATGCTAACTATGCTAACAATGCTAACCATGCTAACCTGCTAATGAGGACTTTTATTTTGAAACATTTGTTGCTAGGGTATCCATGATGGCCACTATCAGAAATAAAGAAGTTACTGTAGTATAATCATGTTGGTTGCTATGGAAACTGTCATAAAAGCTTAATTTAATGGTTGCTATGTTGATTGCTAGGTAGGTGGAGGTTTCATGTAGTTGACTGGAGGCATAGTTGATGATAACTGACAGTTGGAATGGTTGAACAGTTAAATAGTTTAGTATTTTCAATGGTTAAATGATTTAATAGTGTATTATTGCAGTGAGGACTTTTATTTTTAAACAGTTGTAGACAGAGGAAGTATGAAACAGGATCTGTAGTCTTAATGAGATTGTATGCTTAAAGCCTGAGAGAGAGAGAGAGAGAGAGAGAGCTGCTGCACCTGGACTGGCCACCTGGCATAAGATTCTAATTGCCCTATTATGATGTCATAATGTAATGTTAAGTCTATGGGGAAATTTTAATAGTTTTTATTTAATAGTTCAAAAAGTATAAAAGTTACAAAGTTGAAAAATATATAGCTGAAGTCACCTAAGTAAGACCTACGCAGCGCAGTTTGAATGAAGTTTCTACGTCAAACGGTTGAAGCTGAATTAGACGCACAAAAAGCGTTAGAAGAAGAACTAGAAATGCAATTCCAAGGAATTACCAGTGCATGAAAATGCAAAAATAGATAGATAATGTAGATATGGTTACTAAGGTGTAGCTAGGGTAGACATGGTGGTTGCATAGTTTACAGAGAGTTGATAGTGTGAAGGTAGACAGTTTAAAGATGAAACGTTCCAGTTCTAACTTAACTAATGATTTCTATTCATGTTAAAATGTTGATTAGCTAACTTAGCTAATGATTTCTAGCAGTTACGCTAAAAATGCTTATTATGCTAGCAATGCTAACTTTACTAAAAATGCTAACCAGGTTGATTAGCTAACTTAACCGATGATTCCTAGCAGTAATGCTAAAAATGCTAACTATGCTAACAATGCTAAATTTGCTAACAATGCTAACCAGGTTGATTAGCTTACTTAGTTTATGATTTTTTGCAGTTATGCTAAAAATGCTAACAATGCTAACTATGCTAACCATGCTAACTAGCTAACTTGCTAGTGAGGACTTTTATTTTGAAACATTTGTTGCTAGGGTATCCATGGTGGCCACTATCAGGAAACAAGAAGTTACTGCAGTATAATCATGTTGGTTGCTATGGAAACGGTCATAAACACTTAATTTTAATGGTTGCTATGTTGGTTGCTAGGTACATGGAGGTTTCATGTAGTTGACTGGAGGCATAGTGGATGATAACTGACAGTTGGAATGGTTGAACAGTTCAATAGTTGAGTAGTTTCAGTGGTTAAATGATTTAATAGTGTATTATTGCAGTGAGGACCTTTATTTTGAAACAGTTGTGGACAGAGGAAGTAGTGAAACAGGATCTGTAGTCTTAATGAGATTGTATGCTTAAAGCCTGAGACAGAAGGTGCCTCTCATATATAGCGTTTACGCGTCCTCTCTCGCTCCTCACTGATCTACATAAAGAATGATGGAGCGGCAACAATGGGATAGTCTAGCCCTTCTTCTATCTTTCTTTATGTAGATCATTGAGGATCGAGGAGCGAGGGAGGACATATAAACACTGCTTGAGAGGGACCCACAGTAAATACTTTAAAAGTTGTATATAGTCTAATTAATGTTGATAGACAGAATGTTTAATGGATGTTGATAGGCAGATTGTTTAATAGATATTGATTGACAGTTTAATGGGTGGATGAGTGAATGGTCTGAAGAAGATGAATGGATAGAAGGTTGGATGGAATGTGCCTTATATTCTTGTTAAGAGAGACACTGATACAGCTCTCTGAGAGTAGTTGACACAGGTGTAATCAATTTAACTGGCTAGTCTTAAGAGAGCCAGCGTGTACTCTTAAAGCCTGAGACAGTAAATAATTTAAAAGTTGAATGTAGATAGTCTAATTAATGTTGATAGACAGAGAGTTTAATGGATGTTGATAGACAGATTGTTTAATAGATGTTGATAGACAGTTTAATGGGTGGATGAGTGAATGGTCTGAAGAAGATGAATGGATAGAATGTTGGATGGAATGTGCCTTATATTCTTGTAGAATGGAGAGACACAGCTCTCTACTGAGAGTAGTGGATACAGATACAGGTGTAATCAATTTAACTGGCTAGTCTTAAGAGAGCCAGCCTGAGACAGAGTAGATTGTTTAAAAGTTCAATGTAGAGCGTCTAATTGATGTTGTTGATAGGCAGACTGTTTAGAATGGGTGGATGAGTGAATGGTTTGAAGAAGATGAATGGATATAAAGTTGGATGGAATTAGGAGGACTTATTTTGATACTGTTGTGCGCAGAGGATACAGGGGAACAGAATATGTAGTCTTCAGAGAGGAGCCTGAGAGAAACTGACAGTTGGTGCCCAGGTGGCTGACCAGCTGGGGTAACATTCTAATTGCTGCCGTGATGTCATAATGAGCAATGTTAAGTCTATGGGGGAAATGGTGATAGTTTTTAACTAATAGTTTAAAAAGTATAAAAGTTACAAAGTTGAAAAATACAAAGCACGTATGGCATAAGCAAGACCTACGCAACAAAGTTTGAATGAAGTTTCTACGTTAAACGGTTGAAGCTGAATTGCGAGCGTTAGAAGAAGAAGTTTAATAATAACTAGAAATGCAATTCCAAGGAATTACCAGTGCATGAAAATGCAAAAAATAGATAGATAATGTAGATATGGTTGCTAAGGTGTAGCTAGGGTAAACATGGTGGTTGCATAGTTTACAGAGAGTTGATAGTGTGAAGGTAGACAGTTTAAAGATGAAACATTCCAGCTCTAACTTAACTAATGATTTCTATTCATGTTAAAATGTTGATTAGCTAACTTAGGTAATGATTTCTAGCAGTTACGCTAAAATTGCTAATTATGCTAGCAATGATAACTTTACTAACAATGCTAACCAGGTTGATTAGGTAACTTAACCGATGATTTCTAGCAGTAATGCTAAAAATGCTAACTATGCTAACAATGCAAAATGTGCTAATAATGCTAACCAGGTTGATTAGCTAACTTAGTTGATGATTTTTTGCAGTTATGCTAAAAATGCTAACTGCGCTAACTATGCTAACCATGCTAACTAGCTAACTTGCTAGTGAGGACTTTTATTTTGAAACATTTGTTGCTAGGGTATCCATGGTGGCCACTATCAAGAAACAAGAAGTTACTGCAGTATAATCATGTTGGTTGCTATGGAAACGGTCATAAACACTTAATTTGAATGGTTGCTATGTTGGTTGCTAGGTACATGGAGGTTTCATGTAGTTGACTGGAGGCATAGTGGATGATAACTGACAGTTGGAATGGTTGAACAGTTCAATAGTTGAGTAGTTTCAATGGTTAAATGATTTAATAGTGTATTATTGCAGTGAGGACCTTTATTTTGAAACAGTTGTGGACAGAGGACGTAGTGAAACAGGATCTGTAGTCTTAATGAGATTGTATGCTTAAAGCCTAAGACAGAAGGTGCCTCTCATATAGCGTTTACGCGTCCTCTCTCGCTCCTCACTGATCTACATAAAGAATGATGGAGCGGCAACAATGGGATAGTCTAGCCCTTCTTCTATCTTTCTTTATGTAGATCATTGAGGATCGAGGAGCGAGGGAGGACATATAAACGCTGCTTGAGAGGGACCCACAGTAAATACTTTAAAAGTTGTATGTAGATAGTCTAATTAATGTTGATAGACAGAATGTTTAATGGATGTTGATAGGCAGATTATTTAATAGATATTGATTGACAGTTTAATGGGTGGATGAGTGAATGGTCTGAAGAAGATGAATGGATAGAAGGTTGGATGGAATGTGCCTTATATTCTTGTTAAGAGAGACACTGATACAGCTCTCTGAGAGTAGTTGACACAGGTGTAATCAATTTAACTGGCTAGTCTTAAGAGAGCCAGAGTAGCCTACTCTTAAAGCCTGAGACAGAGTAAATAATTTAAAAGTTGAATGTAGATAGTCTAATTAATGTTGATAGACAGAGAGTTTAATGGATGTTGATAGACAGATTGTTTAATAGATGTTGATAGACAGTTTAATGGGTGGATGAGTGAATGGTCTGAAGAAGATGAATGGATAGAATGTTGGATGGAATGTGCCTTATATTCTTGTAGAATGGAGAGACACAGCTCTCTACTGAGAGTAGTGGATACAGATACAGGTGTAATCAATTTAACTGGCTAGTCAGCCTGAGACAGAGTAGATTGTTTAAAAGTTGAATGTAGAGCATCTAATTGATGTTGATAGGCAGACTGTTTAGAATGGGTGGATGAGTGAATGGTTTGAAGAAGATGAATGGATATAAAGTTGAATGGAATTAGGAGGACTTATTTTGATACTGTTGTGCGCAGAGGATACAGGGGAACAGAACAGAAGTCTTCAGAGAGATTGTAAAGCCTGAGAGAAACTGACAGTTGGTGCCCAGGTGGCTGACCAGCTGGGGTAACATTCTAATTGCTGCCGTGATGTCATAATGAGCCATGTTAAGTCTATGGGGGAAATTGTAATAGTTTTTAACTAATAGTTTAAAAAGTATAAAAGTTACAAAGTTGAAAAATACAAAGCCCACATCGCGTAAGTAAGACCTACGCGTCAAAATTTGAATGGAGTTTCTACGTTAAGCGGTTGAAGCTGAATTGCGTGCGTTAGAAGAAGAATAAGAAGAAGAAGAAGAAGAAGACCGAGGAAGAACAGTACAGTGCATTTTCATGCACTGTAATAAGAAGAAGACCGAGGAAGAACAGTACAGTGCATTTTCATGCACTGTAATAACTAGAGAATGTAATTCCAAGGAAATTACGAGTGCATGAAAATGCAAAAATGTACAGATAAATCATGTAGATATGGTTACTAAGGTGTTGCTAGGGTAGACATGGTGGTTTCATAGTTTTTGAAAGTTGATGGTGCGAAGATAGACAATTTAAAATTTAATTAGCTAACCTGATTACCAGATTAGCTAACCTGGCTAATGATTTTAAGCAGTAAATGCAAAAATGCTAACAATGCTAACCATGCTAACTATGCTAAAGAGGTTGATTAGCTAATTTAGTTGATGATTTCTAGCAGTTATGCTAAAAATGCTAACTATGCTAACAATGTTAACTATGCTAACAATGCTAACCAGGTTGATTAGCTAACTTAGCTAATGATTTCTAGCAATTCTGCTAAAAATGCTAACTATGCTAACAATGCTAACCATGCTAACCTGCTAATGAGGACTTTTATTTTGAAACATTTGTTGCTAGGGTATCCATGATGGCCACTATCAGAAATAAAGAAGTTACTGTAGTATAATCATGTTGGTTGCTATGGAAACTGTCATAAAAGCTTAATTTAATGGTTGCTATGTTGATTGCTAGGTAGGTGGAGGTTTCATGTAGTTGACTGGAGGCATAGTTGATGATAACTGACAGTTGGAATGGTTGAACAGTTAAATAGTTTAGTATTTTCAATGGTTAAATGATTTAATAGTGTATTATTGCAGTGAGGACTTTTATTTTTAAACAGTTGTAGACAGAGGAAGTATGAAACAGGATCTGTAGTCTTAATGAGATTGTATGCTTAAAGCCTGAGAGAGAGAGAGAGAGAGAGAGAGCTGCTGCACCTGGACTGGCCACCTGGCATAAGATTCTAATTGCCCTATTATGATGTCATAATGTAATGTTAAGTCTATGGGGAAATTTTAATAGTTTTTATTTAATAGTTCAAAAAGTATAAAAGTTACAAAGTTGAAAAATATATAGCTGAAGTCACCTAAGTAAGACCTACGCAGCGCAGTTTGAATGAAGTTTCTACGTCAAACGGTTGAAGCTGAATTAGACGCACAAAAAGCGTTAGAAGAAGAACTAGAAATGCAATTCCAAGGAATTACCAGTGCATGAAAATGCAAAAATAGATAGATAATGTAGATATGGTTACTAAGGTGTAGCTAGGGTAGACATGGTGGTTGCATAGTTTACAGAGAGTTGATAGTGTGAAGGTAGACAGTTTAAAGATGAAACGTTCCAGTTCTAACTTAACTAATGATTTCTATTCATGTTAAAATGTTGATTAGCTAACTTAGCTAATGATTTCTAGCAGTTACGCTAAAAATGCTTATTATGCTAGCAATGCTAACTTTACTAAAAATGCTAACCAGGTTGATTAGCTAACTTAACCGATGATTCCTAGCAGTAATGCTAAAAATGCTAACTATGCTAACAATGCTAAATTTGCTAACAATGCTAACCAGGTTGATTAGCTTACTTAGTTTATGATTTTTTGCAGTTATGCTAAAAATGCTAACAATGCTAACTATGCTAACCATGCTAACTAGCTAACTTGCTAGTGAGGACTTTTATTTTGAAACATTTGTTGCTAGGGTATCCATGGTGGCCACTATCAGGAAACAAGAAGTTACTGCAGTATAATCATGTTGGTTGCTATGGAAACGGTCATAAACACTTAATTTGAATGGTTGCTATGTTGGTTGCTAGGTACATGGAGGTTTCATGTAGTTGACTGGAGGCATAGTGGATGATAACTGACAGTTGGAATGGTTGAACAGTTCAATAGTTGAGTAGTTTCAGTGGTTAAATGATTTAATAGTGTATTATTGCAGTGAGGACCTTTATTTTGAAACAGTTGTGGACAGAGGAAGTAGTGAAACAGGATCTGTAGTCTTAATGAGATTGTATGCTTAAAGCCTGAGACAGAAGGTGCCTCTCATATATAGCGTTTACGCGTCCTCTCTCGCTCCTCACTGATCTACATAAAGAATGATGGAGCGGCAACAATGGGATAGTCTAGCCCTTCTTCTATCTTTCTTTATGTAGATCATTGAGGATCGAGGAGCGAGGGAGGACATATAAACACTGCTTGAGAGGGACCCACAGTAAATACTTTAAAAGTTGTATATAGTCTAATTAATGTTGATAGACAGAATGTTTAATGGATGTTGATAGGCAGATTGTTTAATAGATATTGATTGACAGTTTAATGGGTGGATGAGTGAATGGTCTGAAGAAGATGAATGGATAGAAGGTTGGATGGAATGTGCCTTATATTCTTGTTAAGAGAGACACTGATACAGCTCTCTGAGAGTAGTTGACACAGGTGTAATCAATTTAACTGGCTAGTCTTAAGAGAGCCAGCGTGTACTCTTAAAGCCTGAGACAGTAAATAATTTAAAAGTTGAATGTAGATAGTCTAATTAATGTTGATAGACAGAGAGTTTAATGGATGTTGATAGACAGATTGTTTAATAGATGTTGATAGACAGTTTAATGGGTGGATGAGTGAATGGTCTGAAGAAGATGAATGGATAGAATGTTGGATGGAATGTGCCTTATATTCTTGTAGAATGGAGAGACACAGCTCTCTACTGAGAGTAGTGGATACAGATACAGGTGTAATCAATTTAACTGGCTAGTCTTAAGAGAGCCAGCCTGAGACAGAGTAGATTGTTTAAAAGTTCAATGTAGAGCGTCTAATTGATGTTGTTGATAGGCAGACTGTTTAGAATGGGTGGATGAGTGAATGGTTTGAAGAAGATGAATGGATATAAAGTTGGATGGAATTAGGAGGACTTATTTTGATACTGTTGTGCGCAGAGGATACAGGGGAACAGAATATGTAGTCTTCAGAGAGGAGCCTGAGAGAAACTGACAGTTGGTGCCCAGGTGGCTGACCAGCTGGGGTAACATTCTAATTGCTGCCGTGATGTCATAATGAGCAATGTTAAGTCTATGGGGGAAATGGTGATAGTTTTTAACTAATAGTTTAAAAAGTATAAAAGTTACAAAGTTGAAAAATACAAAGCACGTATGGCATAAGCAAGACCTACGCAACAAAGTTTGAATGAAGTTTCTACGTTAAACGGTTGAAGCTGAATTGCGAGCGTTAGAAGAAGAAGTTTAATAATAACTAGAAATGCAATTCCAAGGAATTACCAGTGCATGAAAATGCAAAAAATAGATAGATAATGTAGATATGGTTGCTAAGGTGTAGCTAGGGTAAACATGGTGGTTGCATAGTTTACAGAGAGTTGATAGTGTGAAGGTAGACAGTTTAAAGATGAAACATTCCAGCTCTAACTTAACTAATGATTTCTATTCATGTTAAAATGTTGATTAGCTAACTTAGGTAATGATTTCTAGCAGTTACGCTAAAATTGCTAATTATGCTAGCAATGATAACTTTACTAACAATGCTAACCAGGTTGATTAGGTAACTTAACCGATGATTTCTAGCAGTAATGCTAAAAATGCTAACTATGCTAACAATGCAAAATGTGCTAATAATGCTAACCAGGTTGATTAGCTAACTTAGTTGATGATTTTTTGCAGTTATGCTAAAAATGCTAACTGCGCTAACTATGCTAACCATGCTAACTAGCTAACTTGCTAGTGAGGACTTTTATTTTGAAACATTTGTTGCTAGGGTATCCATGGTGGCCACTATCAAGAAACAAGAAGTTACTGCAGTATAATCATGTTGGTTGCTATGGAAACGGTCATAAACACTTAATTTGAATGGTTGCTATGTTGGTTGCTAGGTACATGGAGGTTTCATGTAGTTGACTGGAGGCATAGTGGATGATAACTGACAGTTGGAATGGTTGAACAGTTCAATAGTTGAGTAGTTTCAGTGGTTAAATGATTTAATAGTGTATTATTGCAGTGAGGACCTTTATTTTGAAACAGTTGTGGACAGAGGAAGTAGTGAAACAGGATCTGTAGTCTTAATGAGATTGTATGCTTAAAGCCTGAGACAGAAGGTGCCTCTCATATATAGCGTTTACGCGTCCTCTCTCGCTCCTCACTGATCTACATAAAGAATGATGGAGCGGCAACAATGGGATAGTCTAGCCCTTCTTCTATCTTTCTTTATGTAGATCATTGAGGATCGAGGAGCGAGGGAGGACATATAAACACTGCTTGAGAGGGACCCACAGTAAATACTTTAAAAGTTGTATATAGTCTAATTAATGTTGATAGACAGAATGTTTAATGGATGTTGATAGGCAGATTGTTTAATAGATATTGATTGACAGTTTAATGGGTGGATGAGTGAATGGTCTGAAGAAGATGAATGGATAGAAGGTTGGATGGAATGTGCCTTATATTCTTGTTAAGAGAGACACTGATACAGCTCTCTGAGAGTAGTTGACACAGGTGTAATCAATTTAACTGGCTAGTCTTAAGAGAGCCAGCGTGTACTCTTAAAGCCTGAGACAGTAAATAATTTAAAAGTTGAATGTAGATAGTCTAATTAATGTTGATAGACAGAGAGTTTAATGGATGTTGATAGACAGATTGTTTAATAGATGTTGATAGACAGTTTAATGGGTGGATGAGTGAATGGTCTGAAGAAGATGAATGGATAGAATGTTGGATGGAATGTGCCTTATATTCTTGTAGAATGGAGAGACACAGCTCTCTACTGAGAGTAGTGGATACAGATACAGGTGTAATCAATTTAACTGGCTAGTCTTAAGAGAGCCAGCCTGAGACAGAGTAGATTGTTTAAAAGTTCAATGTAGAGCGTCTAATTGATGTTGTTGATAGGCAGACTGTTTAGAATGGGTGGATGAGTGAATGGTTTGAAGAAGATGAATGGATATAAAGTTGGATGGAATTAGGAGGACTTATTTTGATACTGTTGTGCGCAGAGGATACAGGGGAACAGAATATGTAGTCTTCAGAGAGGAGCCTGAGAGAAACTGACAGTTGGTGCCCAGGTGGCTGACCAGCTGGGGTAACATTCTAATTGCTGCCGTGATGTCATAATGAGCAATGTTAAGTCTATGGGGGAAATGGTGATAGTTTTTAACTAATAGTTTAAAAAGTATAAAAGTTACAAAGTTGAAAAATACAAAGCACATATGGCATAAGCAAGACCTACGCAACAAAGTTTGAATGAAGTTTCTACGTTAAACGGTTGAAGCTGAATTGCGAGCGTTAGAAGAAGAAGTTTAACTAGAAATGCAATTCCAAGGAATTACCAGTGCATGAAAATGCAAAAATAGATAGATAATGTAGATATGGTTACTAAGGTGTAGCTAGGGTAAACATGGTAGTTGCATAGTTTACAGAGAGTTGATAGTGTGAAGGTAGACGTTTTAAAGATGAAACGTTCCAGTTCTAACTTAACTAATGATTTCTATTCATGTTAAAATGTTGATTAGCTAACTTAGCTAATGATTTCTAGCAGTTACGCTAAAAATGCTTGTTATGCTAGCAATGCTAACTTTGCTAACAATGCTAACCAGGTTGATTAGCTAACTTAACCGATGATTTATAGCAGTAATGCTAAAAATGCTAACTATGCTAACAATGCTAAATTTGCTAACAATGCTAACCAGGTTGATTAGCTAACTTAGTTGTTGATTTTTTTGCAGTTATACTAAAAATGTTAACTATGCTAACAATGCTAACTAGCTAACTTGCTAGTGAGGACTTTTATTTTGAAACATTTGTTGCTAGGGTATCCATGGTGGTCACTATCAGGAAACAAGAAGTTACTGCAGTATAATCATGTTGGTTGCTATGGAAACGGTCATAAACACTTAATTTTAATGGTTGCTATGTTGGTTGCTAGGTACATGGAGGTTTCATGTAGTTGACTGGAGGCATAGTGGATGATAACTGACAGTTGGAATGGTTGAACAGTTCAATAGTTGAGTAGTTTCAATGGTTAAATGATTTAATAGTGTATTATTGCAGTGAGGACCTTTATTTTGAAACAGTTGTGGACAGAGGACGTAGTGAAACAGGATCTGTAGTCTTAATGAGATTGTATGCTTAAAGCCTGAGACAGAAGGTGCCTCTCATATAGCGTTTACGCGTCCTCTCTCGCTCCTCACTGATCTACATTAAGAATGATGGAGCGGCAACAATGGGATAGTCTAGCCCTTCTTCTATCTTTCTTTATGTAGATCATTGAGGATCGAGGAGCGAGGAAGGACATATAAACGCTGCTTGAGAGGGACCCACAGTAAATACTTTAAAAGTTGTATGTAGATAGTCTAATTAATGTTGATAGACAGAGAGTTTAATGGATGTTGATAGACAGATTGTTTAATAGATGTTGATAGACAGTTTAATGGGTGGATGAGTGAATGGTCTGAAGAAGATGAATGGATAGAATGTTGGATGGAATGTGCCTTATATTCTTGTAGAATGGAGAGACACAGCTCTCTACTGAGAGTAGTGGATACAGATACAGGTGTAATCAATTTAACTGGCTTAAGAGAGCCAGCCTGAGACAGAGTAGATTGTTTAAAAGTTGAATGTAGAGCGTCTAATTGATGTTGATAGGCAGACTGTTTAGAATGGGTGGATGAGTGAATGGTTTGAAGAAGATGAATGGATATAAAGTTGAATGGAATTAGGATGACTTATTTTGATACTGTTGTGCGCAGAGGATACAGGGGAACAGAATATGTAGTCTTCAGAGAGATTGTAAAGCCTGAGAGAAACTGACAGTTGGTGCCCAGGTGGCTGACCAGCTGGGGTAACATTCTAATTGCTGCCGTGATGTCATAATGAGCCATGTTAAGTCTATGGGGGAAATTGTAATAGTTTTTAACTAATAGTTTAAAAAGTATAAAAGTTACAAAGTTGAAAAATACAAAGCCCACATCGCGTAAGTAAGACCTACGCGTCAAAATTTGAATGGAGTTTCTACGTTAAGCGGTTGAAGCTGAATTGCGTGCGTTAGAAGAAGAATAAGAAGAAGAAGAAGACCGAGGAAGAACAGTACAGTGCATTTTCATGCACTGTAATAATAATAACTAGAAATGCAATTCCAAGGAATTACCAGTGCATGAAAATGCAAAAATAGATAGATAATGTGGAACTGGTTACTAAGGTGTAGCTAGGGTAAACATGGTGGTTGCATAGTTTACAGAGAGTTGATAGTGTGAAGGTAGACAGTTTAAAGCTGAAACATTCCAGTTCAAACTTAACTAATGATTTCTATTCCTGTTAAAATGATAACTATGGTAACAATGATAACCAGGTTGATTGTTAACTTAACTACTGATTTCATGCAGTTATGGTAAAAATGTTAACTATACTAACTATGCTCACAGTGCTAACCAGGTTGCTTAGCTAACGTAACTGATGATTTCTAGCAATAATGCTAAAAATGCTAACTATGCTAACAATGCTACAATTGCTAGCAACGCTAACCAGGTTGATTAGCTAACTTAGGTGATGATTTTTTGCAGTTTTGCTAAAAATGCTAACTATGCTAACTATGCTAAAATGCTAACCAGGTTGATTAGCTAACTTAGTTAATCATTTCTAGCAGTTATGCTAAAAATGCTAACTATGCTAACAATGCTAACCATGCTGACTAGCTAACTTGCTAGTGAGGACTTTTATTTTGAAACATTTGTTGCTAGGGTATCCATGGTGGCCACTATCAGGAAACAAGAAGTTACTGCAGTATAATCATGTTCGTTGCTATGGAAATGGCCATAAACGCTTAAAGGGATAGTTCGGATTTTAAGACACGAAGTTGTATGGGTTCCCTGTCAGCAACGTAGTGCATCAGCACTGACTTACCCCCGACAGCGTCCTGTGAGCCGAGATCCAGCCGGTTTTAGATCGTTTTTGATGCTGAAGAAAGTAGTCCGGCAAGTTTCTGGGGTCACGAAAGTAAAGTGTTTTTCTTCTCAAAACCATATGCGTTCAACAGAGTGATATATTTGCACCACAAAAACGTTGTCCAGGAAAAATTCAAACCTCGTTAACACTTACTTATTTTTCGCGATTCCTATCACTGCGCGCTACTGACAGCTGGACAACGTTTTTGTGGTGCAAATATATCACTCTGTTGAACGCATATGGTTTTGAGAAGAAAAACACTTTACTTTCGTGACCCCAGAAACTTGCTGAAGAAAATAGTCCGGCATCAAAAACGATCAAAAACCGGCTGGATCTCGGCTCACAGGACGCTGTCGGGGGTAAGTCAGTGCTGATGCACTACGTTGCTGACAGGGAACCCATACAACTTCGTGTCTTAAAATCCGAACTATCCCTTTAATTTCAATGGTTGCTATGTTGGTTGCTAGGTACATGGAGGTTTCATGTAGTTGACTGGAGGCATAGTTGATGATAACTGACAGTTGGAATGGTTGAACAGTTAAATAGTTGAGTAGTTTCAATGGTTAAATGATTTAATATTGTATTATTGCAGTGAGGACTTTTATTTTGAAACAGTTGTGGACAGAGGAAACAGGATATGTAGTCTTCAGAGAGATTGTATGCTTAAAGCCTGAGAGAGAGAGAGCTGCTGCAGCTGGCCTGGCCACCTGGCATAAGATTCTAATTGCCCTATTATGATGTCATAATCGCAATGTTAAGTCTATGGGGAAATGTTTAATAGTTTTTAATTAATAGTTCAAAAAGTATAAAAGTTACAAATTTGAAAATTACAAAGCTCCCATGGCCTAAGTAAGACCTACGCAGCGCAGTTTGAATGAAGTTTCTACGTTAAACGGTTGAAGCTCCATTAAGAGCGTTAGAAGAAGAATAATAATAACTAGAAAATGTAATTCCATGGAAGGAATTACCATTGCATGTAAATGCAAAAAGGTTGTTAGCTGCGTAAAACATATTAGGCCTATAGTTAAAAAGACAACTAGGCTAAACTGAAGAATAGATAAATAACAATTACCCAATTGCAATTCCAACTTGGAAAGTCACATTTAAAAAGTGATTTATGAAAATGCATCAAAATTGTGGATATAGGCTATTTTGGAAACTAACTCTTCATTTATTAGAATGTAAAAGACTGAATGAAGTTGCCAACTTCAAACGAGTTGCAAGAGCTGACTTTAGTAGCCTACAGTGAAACGACTGGTAGGATAGCTTACATAGCCTTCATATCTACACTAAAGCAGGTTAAAAGTAGGCTATAGACACCATTGGAATACGGAATAGCCTACAATCTCAAACAACGCCAATCAACGATGATGCAGCAACAGGTAGGATATCTAGCTAATGTAACGTTAGCTTAGAATATTTTATGTAGGCTACACATATTACAGGATGAGCTGGTATGTTCTTCGAAACCGTTTCCAGGTGTGTGAGTGTGATAGTCCTAATAATGTACAATAAGCGACTGAGAAGAAGGCTTGAACCTAAATGGTGCAACTGGTTGGACTTCACTTAAAACGCTGCTCTGTCGAGATGGCTAAAAGCCCTTGTGTAAGCCCTGTTCGCCTGGCAGCCTACCCCGACGTTAAACGTTAGCCTGGAGGAAGTTTGGTTGTCGTTAGCTAAATAGCAGCTACAGTGTTTACGTTGACGTTAGGTTAGATTGTCTTTAGCTGTTGATAACGTTACCGAGTGCAAACCGGTTAGGCTACTGTTACGATATAAACAAATCAAGTAAGGAGTGGCCTAACAGGAGACAAGACGATAACGTCCTGGTTTACAGCAGCTGCAGCTGTTACAGCTTAATGAGTAGACGTAACGTAACATTCACGTTTAGCCTGGTTCAGCGCAGCGGCGGTGGCATGGCTTTGGATCAGAGATCCTTGATTACTGACAGCTGAGCACTGACGTAACAGTTAACCTTTGCCGCCAAAGGGTCTCAATGTAAACTCTATGGGAATTTTAATTTCTTTTATCGTAAATATCTCAAAAAGTATAAAGTTCACACATTTGAAAAATCATAGAACAAATCTCCGTTACAAGACCTATGTAGGAGTGTTTGAATGACGTCAAACGGTTCAGTGGTTTTAGAGCCTTTGATCGTTGATTTTGGTCGGAAGAAGAATAAAAACTATAAGAAGAACAGGGATAACAGTACATTGCATTTACATGCAATGTAATAATAATAAGAAAAAGCCTAGGAAGAACAGTACAGTGCATTTTCATGCACTGTAATAATAAGAAGAATAGGAAGAACAGTACAGTGCATTTTCATGCACTGTAATAATAATATCGATAATAAGAAGATATCGGATAACAGTAGAGTGCATTTTCATGCACTCTAATAATAAGAAGAAGAAGACCGAGGAAGAACAGTACAGTGCATTTTCATGCACTGTAATAAGAAGACTTGGAATAACAGTACAGTGCATTTTCATGCACTGTAATAATAAGAAGAACTAGAAATGCAATTCCAAGGAATTACCAGTGCATGAAAATGCCAAAAATGAAATGTACAATATAATTTGTAGTTAACACAAATAATATAAAAAAAGAGAGATGGGGTAAAACTGAGCGAATGAGGATTTACCACTGATCTATAAATAGGTAATTGAGATTGTTAGGTGTTGCCAAGACATATATGGTTGCTAGGTTGACGTGGTTTAATAAATGTTGATAGGCAGATAGTTTAATAGACATAGTTTAAGGGCTGTGTAGAGGTAGACAGTTTAATGGATGTTGATAAGACAGATAGTTTAATGAATGTTGATAGACAAATAGTTTAATGGAAGTATAGGTAGATTAATGGATGTTGATAGGAGGACAGTTTAATGAAGGAATAAATAGTTGGAAGTAAATGGATGGAGAGAAAGTGGAAATGGAAAGTTGAATTGAATGGAAAGTGGTCTTTGTTAACATTACTAGGGTGATTGCGATGATTTCTATATTGTTGCAAGGGTAATTGAGATAGCTGTTAGGTTTATCATAGGGTATTCATAGTGGTTACTCTGCTATGTAGGTTGCTAAATTAGGTGGAGGTTCCTAGGTGGTAATTGAATCAGACATGAGTGTTGATAAACAGAAGGACGAATCAGACATGAGTGTTGATAAACAGAAGGACAATTTCCAAACTGATCATATATAGATAACACACCAGCATGGAGCTCTTGAACAGTCCAAAGGCAAACTAGGTTTAGTTTATTTTATAACCTACTGTAACATCAATATTATGTTGTGATATGAAGTCATGCATTTATGGTTAAACCATGAATGGTTGTTTTTTTTTGCTACAATAAACTCTGCAATTTAGGATGAGAGCACGAGGGATCACAGCAAGAGATCATTTGAGTAGACAATATGCGTGGATAAATTAACTTTTTTAGAAATGGTGAAATCTTCAGAGGTCATTCTTTTACTGTCTATCATGCAGGCTCACATTGCCTACGTTAAACATCATAATTGTATTGCATTATCGTGACTGTAGAAGAGCTAGGGTGTGCATTGCACACAAAAATCACAGTTAGGCGACGCCGACGTTATTGGCTGAATGATTAGGTCTATATTTTTCAAATTGATAAAATATTCAACGGTCATTTCTGCAGGCTGTGTAGCCTAATTACATTGATATCATATTGTGATATCCTCTTTATTGTGTGTGATGTGTTCTGTTACGTGAGTTCCTGAAATAGTTGTGTCCCTTTAAGGGGAACTTAGGGGTGGAGTTTTAGGTACGTGTGTTTGCGTGTGTTTGTTTGAGCAGGTCGGAGTCGGAGAGTGAATGAGTTGGACAGAGAGGTCTGTTAAATAATGCTCTGTTAAAAGCGTGAGTTGTGGCTAAGACAGCAACTCGGTTGTGATATAAGCTACTTGGTTGATAAATAAAGCACGGGAAGTTTCCCTCAAGTGTGACAAAGTGTCTGGAGTATTACAATATTCATCCTGGCTGTAGCCTAACTTTAGATGAAGCAGGCTATGAGTTTCACAATAGGCTATTAACGGTGGTAAACATTTAAATGCTATGCCTAATCGCCTGCCAAAAGACGGGGATCAACACCGGGAGTTGACATTGATTCAGTGAAGTTAGCTTTATTTACAGCTTAACTATCTACAGTAGGTCTCTCGTGGTCTGCGTTATTTTAATTCACGTAGCCTAGGCTAGCAATTGTGCCTGGCTTGATAACGTTAGGCTATTTGTTTTAGTCGGAAATCGTTTGTTTTGTTATGTTAACCGCACTTTGTGCATACATATGCCAGATGTGCTGCCAGATGTGGATTTATAATGGCAGAAGCAAGCTCGGACCAGTCCAAGTTGTTTGTTGCCTACATAGCCTGCTAGTTAGCGAGACAGTCTAGTGCTTCAGATTATATCCAGTGGTTTATCTAGCCCAAGTATGTTCAGGTGGCATACACAACAATCCGTTTTAATGTTTTTATGTTGACAACAAGTCATGTTGTACAGAAACACGATAGTAGTTAATTTCAGTGGGCTAGCGTTTTAGTTGCTATGTGTTTTCAATAGGTTATAATGGGTCAACAAGCTAACAAGCTAACTCTACCGTTAGAGAGCTTACGTTAACCTACAATGATCTGTGTGTCCTGAACACATTTATGTCGCATATAAACAATAAACCGTATAAAAAATAAACCATTAAAGGTGGTCAAGAAACCTTAATTCACATTTAATATTTCCAGTTACGAGCCCCAGGGCCGCCGCCATTGTTTTCTGATTTTTTTTTGTTACTCCCGCCTCTGTGTACAACGCAGGCTTCTGATTTGCTCTGAGTGGTTCACATTTGCATAAAGATTCTATAATGTCATGATCACAATGTTAAGTCTATGGGGAAATTGTAATAGTTTTTCATTTATAGTTTAAAAAGTATAAAAGTTACAAAGTTGAAAAATACATAGCAGCCTTCTCCTATTGAAGACCTACGTTACAACGTTTGAATGAAGTTTCTAAATTAAACGGTTCAAGAGAAATAGCGAAAGTAAAAAGTGGTAAGCGGAATAATAATAACTAGAGAATGTAATTCCAGGGAAATTACGAGTGCATGAAAATGCAAAAATGTACAGATAAATCATGTAGATATGGTTGCTTAGGTGTTGCTAGGGTAGACATGGTGGTTTCATAGTTTATGAAAGTTGAAAGTGCGAAGACAAACTGTTTAAAATTGAATGTGGATAGCTTAAAAGCTGTTGATCAAAAGATAATTTAATGAATGTTGACAGACTAATAGTTTAATTGATGTTGATAGGTAAATTATTTTAAATGGATATCAATAGGTATAGTTTAATGGATGTTTAATGTTTCACTAATGTTTTCTAGCAGTTATGTTAATAATGCTAATATGCTAATCAGATTGCTGAGCTAACTTAGCTCATGTTTGCTAGCAGTTTTGCTAACAATGCTTACCATGCTAACAATACTTACTATGCTAATAATGCTAACGAAGGTGATTAGCTAACTTGGCTAATGATTTTTAGCAGTTATACAAAAAATGCTAACTATGCTAACAATGCTAACTATGCTAACCAGGTTGATTAGCTAACTTAGTTGATGATTTCTAGCAGTTATGCTAAAAATGCTAACAATGCTAACTAGCTAACTTGCTAGTGAGGACTTTTATTTTGAAACATTTGTTGCTAGGGTATCTATGGTGGCCACTATCAGGAATAAAGAAGTTACTGCAGTATAATCATGTCGGTTGCTATGGAAACTGTCATATATGCTTAATGTTAATGGTTGCTATGTTGGTTGCTAGGTACATGAAGGTTTCATATGGTTGACTGGAGGCTTAGTTGATGATAATTGTACGGTGGCCCTGAAGTGCAAAACACAACACAAATAAGACAACACAACACAAAGAGAGAAATCACGGCCCCAAAGTGCACAACACAACACAAAAAGAGACAACACAACACAAAGAAGAGAAAAAACGGCCTCGAAGTGCACAACACAACGGCAAATCACACAACACAACACAAAAAGAGACAACACAACACAAAAAGAGAAAACACAACGGCAAATCACACAACACAACACAAAAAGAGACAACACAACACAAAAAGAGACAACACAACACAAAGAAGAGAAAACACAACGGCAAATCACACAACACAACACAAAAAGAGAAAACACAACGGCAAATCACACAACACAACACAAAAAGAGACAACACAACACAAAAAGAGACAACACAACACAAAGAAGAGAAAACACAACGGCAAATCACACAACACAACACAAAAAGAGAAAACACAACGGCAAATCACACAACACAACACAAAAAGAGAAAACACAACGGCAAATCACACAACACAACACAAAAAGAGACAACACAACACAAAAAGAGACAACACAACACAAAAAGAGAAAACACAACGGCAAATCACACAACACAACACAAAAAGAGAAAACACAACGGCAAATCACACAACACAACACAAAAAGAGACAACACAACACAAATAAGACAACACAACACAATTAGAGAAACCTCGGCCCCGAAGTGCACAACACAACGGCAAATCACACAACACAACACAAAAAGAGACAACACAACACAATTAAGAGACAACACGAAATACCTTCGGGCCACATGAATCGTCGCTGGGACACGTACGTAGGCCTACAGCCCGCAGAAAATAGCATGCTGGGTCTTCACATGTCCATAAGAACCCACAGTAATGGAATATCCACGTTGTGTTTTATTCATAATATGTTTGGTGTATAATCCAACTCATACAAAAGCAACAAGTTCGAAACAAATCATCAGAAATCAGGAAGTAAAACAGCTTGTAACTCTGTCACCGTTCTAGATACCGTCATATACCATATATGGTAATTTTTGTGAGATCCCCCTATAGTTACCGTAGTAGCTACCACACATCAGAGCGATGGCTTTGCCCCACATGTCTTTCTGCGACGAGATATTCAAAACCGGAGGAGATTGGGCAAGAGAGCTGTCAACCAGGCTCCCCAAAAATCTCCAGAATGTTAGCTTTCATTTGACACCAATATTATGCTTCTACTCAAAGGGGTTCTTGTGTAAGAGTTTTATTGTCAGTAGCCTATGCACCATTAAATCTTCGAATTATTTCAGCCTGCATGTCTCTTTAAATCTTTTAATGAATGTTACGAGGACTTTACTAGGGTTTATAAAGTAAAGTCACATATCACTGAAATCGTCTACCCCTTGGCTTCAACGCTATCCGGTTTTCAATGACGAGGCATGTGGCTGACTAGTGCTGTCGTCATTCAAAGCTGGGGAGCCTGATTGACAGCTCTCTTGCCCAATCTCCTCCGGTTTTGAATATCTCGTCGCAGAAAGACATGTGGGGCAAAGCCATCGCTCTGATGTGTGGTAGCTACTACGGTAACTATAGGGGGATCTCACAAAAATTACCATATATGGTATATGACGGTATCTAGAACGGTGACAGAGTTACAAGCTGTTTTACTTCCTGATTTCTGATGATTTGTTTCGAACTTGTTGCTTTTGTATGAGTTGGATTATACACCAAACATATTATGAATAAAACACAACGTGGATATTCCATTACTGTGGGTTCTTATGGACATGTGAAGACCCAGCATGCTATTTTCTGCGGGCTGTAGGCCTACGTACGTGTCCCAGCGACGATTCATGTGGCCCGAAGGTATTTCGTGTTGTCTCTTAATTGTGTTGTGTTGTCTCTTTTTGTGTTGTGTTGTGTGATTTGCCGTTGTGTTGTGCACTTCGGGGCCGAGGTTTCTCTAATTGTGTTGTGTTGTCTTATTTGTGTTGTGTTGTCTCTTTTTGTGTTGTGTTGTGTGATTTGCCGTTGTGTTTTCTCTTTTTGTGTTGTGTTGTGTGATTTGCCGTTGTGTTTTCTCTTTTTGTGTTGTGTTGTCTCTTTTTGTGTTGTGTTGTGTGATTTGCCGTTGTGTTTTCTCTTTTTGTGTTGTGTTGTGTGATTTGCCGTTGTGTTTTCTCTTTTTGTGTTGTGTTGTCTCTTTTTGTGTTGTGTTGTCTCTTTTTGTGTTGTGTTGTGTGATTTGCCGTTGTGTTTTCTCTTTTTGTGTTGTGTTGTCTCTTTTTGTGTTGTGTTGTGTGATTTGCGGTTGTGTTGTGCACTTCGAGGCCGTTTTTTCTCTTCTTTGTGTTGTGTTGTCTCTTTTTGTGTTGTGTTGTGCACTTTGGGGCCGTGATTTCTCTCTTTGTGTTGTGTTGTCTTATTTGTGTTGTGTTGTCTTATTTGTGTTGTGTTTTGCACTTCAGGGCCACCGTATAATTGACAGTTGGAATGGTTGAACAGTTAAATAGTTGAGTAGTTTCAATGGGTAAATTATTTAATAGTGTATTATTGCAGTGAGGACTTTTATTTTGAAACAGTTGTGGACAGAGGAAACAGTTTAACAGGATATGTAGTCTTCACAGAGAGATTGTATGCTTAAAGCCTGAGAGAGAGAGAGCTGCTGCAGCTGGCCTGGCCACCTGGCGTAAGATTCTAATGGCCCTATTATGATGTCATAATGTAATGTTAAGTCTATGGGGAAATTTTAATAGTTACAGTGCATGAAAATGCACTGTACTGTTCTTCCTAGGCTTCTTCTTCTTATTATTCTTCTTCTAACGCACGCAAATCAGCTAGAACCGTTTAACGTAGAAACTTCATTCAAACTGCGTTACGTAGGTCTTACTTAGGACATGTGTGCTATGACTTTTCAACTTTGTAACTTTTATACTTTTTAAACTATTAGTTAAAAACTATTACAATTTCCCCCATAGACTTAACATTGCTCATTATGACATCACGGCAGCAATTAGAATCTTACTCCAGCTGGTCAGCCACCTGGGCACCAACTGTCAGTTTCTCTCAGGCTTTACAATCTCTCTGAAGACTACATATTCTGTTCCCCTGTATCCTCTGCGCACAACAGTATCAAAATAAGTCCTCCTAATTCCATCCAACTTTATATCCATTCATCTTCTTCAAACCATTCACTCATCCACCCATTCTAAACAGTCTGCCTATCAACATCAATTAGACGCTCTACATTCAACTTTTAAACAATCTACTCTGTCTCAGGCTGGCTCTCTTAAGACTAGCCAGTTAAATTGATTACACCTGTATCTGTATCCACTACTCTCAGTAGAGAGCTCGTGAGCTTAGAATTATAAGGTTCTATCTCCGTTTAGGGTAGTTCTGAGATATATAGCATCAAAGTTTTAAATAGCTAGCAATACTGTTATGTAGTACCTTTTTATTTTGCTAATAATTAACCTTTTTTTTTTTTTTTTTACAAAAATAACACCACACAGGCATTAATAAGCATCTAATGGATCAGATGATGTCAAAAACTCAATTTCGACCAAAATGGAGATAGAACCTTATAATTCTCAGCTCACGAGCTGTCTCTCCATTCTACAAGAATATAAGGCACATTCCATCCAACATTCTATCCATTCATTTTCTTCAGACCATTCACTCATCCACCCATTAAACTGTCTATCAACATCTATTAAACAATCTGTCTATCAACATCCATTAAACTCTCTGTCTATCAACATTAATTAGACTATCTACATTCAACTTTTAAATTATTTACTCTGTCTCAGGCTTTAAGAGTACACTCTGGCTCTCTTAAGACTAGCCAGTTAAATTGATTACACCTGTATCAACTACTCTCAGATAGCTGTATCAGTGTCTCTCTTAACAAGAATATAAGGCACATTCCATCCAACCTTCTATCCATTCATCTTCTTCAGACCATTCACTCATCCACCCATTAAACTGTCAATCAATATCTATTAAACAATCTGCCTATCAACATCCATTAAACATTCTGTCTATCAACATTAATTAGACTATCTACATACAACTTTTAAAGTATTTACTGTGGGTCCCTCTCAAGCAGCGTGTATATGTCCTCCCTCGCTCCTCGATCCTCAATGATCTACATAAAGAAAGATAGAAGAAGGGCTAGACTATCCCATTGTTGCCGCTCCATCATTCTTTATGTAGATCAGTGAGGAGCGAGAGAGGACGCGTAAACGCTATATGAGAGGCACCTTCTGTCTCAGGCTTTAAGCATACAATCTCATTAAGACTACAGATCCTGTTTCACTACTTCCTCTGTCCACAACTGTTTCAAAATAAAGGTCCTCACTGCAATAATACACTATTAAATAATTTAACCACTGAAACTACTCAACTATTGAACTGTTCAACCATTCCAACTGTCAGTTATCATCCACTATGCTTCCAGTCAACTACATGAAACCTCCATGTACCTAGCAACCAACATAGCCACCATTAAAATTAAGTGTTTATGACCGTTTCCATAGCAACCAACATGATTATACTGCAGTAACTTCTTGTTTCCTGATAGTGGCCACCATGGATACCCTAGCAACAAATGTTTCAAAATAAAAGTCCTCACTAGCAAGTTAGCTAGTTGGCATGGTTAGCATTGTTAGCATTTTTAGCATAACTGCAAAAAATCATCAACTAAGTTAGCTAATCAACCTGGTTAGCATTGTTAGCAAATTTAGCATT
>NC_084994.1:15710549-15743049 GCF_963854185.1 Sardina pilchardus | reverse complement strand
CGTTTCTCTCATTGCGGTGTGTTTGTACATAGCATCCCCATGTTTACACGCGCACGTTACACCTGAAATGGGCGCAAAACGTTAGTACATCTGGCCCTGAGTGTTTTGTGTGTCTGTGTGTGTATCTGTGAGTGTGTGTGTGAGAGAGAGTGAGTGAGTGTATTGGGGAGGTGTTAAGATTGCACTGATTCGGGAGGGTAATAGCACTATACTGGATGGTATATCGGTCAAGATACAGGACGAAGCAGAGATGGGTTTCAATTTGTATTCTTCCAGCAAGACATTCAAGGTTCCATGCATACATAGGAATGTTAGTAGATGGATATTGAGAGGTACAGATAAATGGAGTCTGAAATAAGAAATAAAACAAATACAACTTAGTTCTAATCTTACAAATAATATAGAGCTCATTATACATAAGTGCATCAGCATTAATCTCATTAAGCTGAATTTGTGAGAGAGGATACACATACAGGAACTCTAACTCTTCAAGATAGAAAGAGGGAAACTTCTTTGTTCGTGACTACGGCCATTACGTGGTCAACGACGCCATCTAGCGGCGCAAAACAGTACTGGGCAGTAACATTAACCTGCACATGTACAACTTCCTCCATTCGGAGATGCTAGGTCCTTCACAACAGTATAAATGCAGCTAAACGGTAAATACTCGACACGCTAAACACATGAAGTAGGCTATTACTATTTCAGAGAACACTTACACCACATTACTTCTTGGAAATCATGTTAAAGCAAGTTTAGCTATATTAGCAAACCTACGGCATACCAGTATGAATAAACTAGATGCAAACATCACACAAACTTACTTTCTCGTCAATGACTCACAGCTTTCAATATCAAAGACTGGATTAGGACTGAAAGACTGAATATTTATAAATGTAGGAAACCATAACTTTATCGGTGCACAATGCACAGCGAACTTGCACGTCTGCTCGTTACTGTAGGTACTAACAGGAGAATAGAAACTTAACAGCAAATCACGCGAGTTACCATATGAAACATCGCGACAAATGCCGAATCACGGCAAACACACACACAAAGTCCCGGCCTTTTCTACAGAGTGAGTGAGAGTGAGAGTGAGAGTCAGCGTGTGTGTGTGTGTGTGTGTGTGTGTGTGTGTGTGTGTGTGTGTGTCTGTGAGTGTGAGTGTGAGTGTGAGTGTGAGTGTGAGTGTGAGTGTGAGTGTGAGTGTGTGTGTGTGTGTGTGTGTGTGTGTGTGTGTGTGTGTGAGCGAGAGAGAGATAGAGAGAGAGGGAGAGAGTGTGAGAGTGAGAGTAGGAGAGTGTGTGTGTGTGTGTGTGTGAGAGAGAGAGTGAGTGAGAGAAACTGAGAGTGAGTGTGTTTGTGTGTGTGTCTGTGAGTGTGTGTGTGTGTGTGTGTGTGTATGTATGTCTGCGAGAGAGAGAGTGCTACTGTCCCAAGCAACAGAGACTTTCAGAGAGTTTCCCACGTCCAAACTAGTCATCTCCACCATCCTGCCCAGAGCCCACTTCCACCCAGACACCATGAAGAAGGTGAACGCCACCATCTCCCGTGGATGTGCCCTCATGCCAAACGCCCACCTGGCACACCACCCAATGCTCGGCCTACACAGCCTGCATGACCATGTCCACCTCCACAAACATGCCATCAGTGTTTTCACGCTGAAACGTTGAAAGATGTTGCTTTTGGTGGAGGTCCAAATAGGAAAGCAACCACAGCCTCCTAACACAGCAGACCAAACCCTCCTGGACTCCATTACAAACATCATCTCACATCCAGGCACCAGGCAAACGACACCCTACAGCCGTGGACCCTGCGCCTCAACAGCCAACACACGAGAGGCCCGCGACTCAACACTGCACACCCCCGAGGCAACAGCATGCTCCCCAGCCTAGAGAGCCCCGCGACCTGGCACAGACACCCCACACAAAAGAAGCATCCTGAGTAGCAGCAGAGGAATCCCATGCCGCCACAGCAACATCCGGTGAGCCATTCCCAGGACCAGCTGCACCAACACCCACCAGCACACACACACCGGGGTAGCCACCCCAGGCCGAGGGTGCCTGCAGCAGGGAGCAGCTCCACCACAGGCAGCCATCATGACCTCCAAACACCCCATGGTAGGCCAGAGCAGCAGGAGCAGCCTACATATGCAACTGTGCTGAGAGGCTCATGCAACACCAGCAGCACTAAACTAGCAGAGATCAGAGATCTGCTGGACATCATATGCACACGGCTTATGGACCAGCCTTGAGTCATACCAAAACTATTCATCAATACTGTTAATGAATAGGCAACCATAACAACAACACAATAACAATGATTATATTATCAATATGTGTAGGTAGGTATATCTATCTATCTATCTATCTATCTTTCTATCTATATATATGTATAGACACACACATGTATGACAGTATAACTGATAAGGATTGGTTTAACTCATCTTAGAGGTCCATGAAACTTGTTAAAAATGTGTTAAATCATTACTTGTACATTACTTGTGTGCTGGAATCCTTATCAATTACACCGTGGAATATCCAGGGCATTCAAAACACAGATATAATAATCCTCCAAGAAACATGGCACAAGACTGATGAGGTGACTCTCTGTCCCACAGGATACTGTGAAATAGCCATTTCCTCCAGAAAACATGTAAAAGTCACACGTGGAGGAGATTCAGGAGGTATAATTATTTGGACGAAATTAGAAATAGCAGAATGCATTACTAAAATCAACAAAAGAAGAATCACATATCTGGCTAAAATCGAAAAAACTAACACAAACACCAAATGACATATTCCTCTGTGCTCTGTACATTCCCTCCTCTGAATCTCTTATTATAATGAAGAGATGTTTGATACTCTCCACAGTCAGATCATCCACTTTCAGGCCCAGGGTAAAGTGTTGATCTGTGGAGACCTAAATGCCAGGACAGGATCCTTAGCTGACTACAACTCAGATGAAGCCAATAACCATATATTTCACAACAGTTACCCATCCGATATGGTAAACTTTTCCTGTAATGCTTTTGACGAGTCAGTCAATAAACATGGGAAATTGCTCATGGAGCTCTTTAAAAGCCTTGGTGTGTACCTGCTCAATGGTAGGGTGCAAAGGGACTCGTTAGGGAGATATACTGTACCTACAGCTCATCACTGCTCAACAGCTGATTACATGATTACAGATTTGGACCTATTACAGTTTTTTTCAATCGCTAACAAGCACTTGTCCATTCATTTGACACATTTTCAAAACTCTAAACACAGTTAGCACAACATCGGTCTTTTGTGGCCATACCATTAACACATTTCATGTCGTTTTCACACAGTATGCAGTCAGTGAATACATTTTCACAATGCTTACATTTTCTTAACAGACAAACTATACTTCCCAACAAAATAATGGCTCGTTTTTGTATTATTGTCGAATGTTAACACACAACATTCCACAATAGTTAAAACAATATTCCAAACCTTAGATACAGTATAAAAACATCTGCTTCTGCAATGATATCAGTTCAAAAACAATATATCTCAGCTTATAATAAACAAATAATTGATAATTGACACACAGCTGATTTATGTTGGGTAAATTGTG
Source organism: Sardina pilchardus (assembly GCF_963854185.1). Classification (NCBI taxonomy): domain Eukaryota; kingdom Metazoa; phylum Chordata; class Actinopteri; order Clupeiformes; family Clupeidae; genus Sardina; species Sardina pilchardus. The sequence continues at coordinate 15,739,449 of NC_084994.1, read as the reverse complement.
CCAGCTACAGCTGATTCCAGTCTGGTTTAGATTCAGTGGCAGTAAAAGGAGGACTTTGAGGAGTGATGTTTTTGAAAAACAGGAAGACAAACACTGTCATGTCTGGACGAGCAAGAGCAAGGGCAAGGGGCCCAGGGAGAAGAGCAGGCCCAGTGAGAGGTGCAGTAAGAGGTGCAGATGCAGTGAGAGGAGCAGGTGCAGTGAGAGGTGCAGATGCAGTGAGAGGAGCAGGTGCAGTGAGAGGAGCAGGTGCTGTAAGAGGTGCAGATGCAGTGAGAGGAGCAGGTGCAGTGAGAGGTGCAGATGCAGTGAGAGGTGCAGGTGCAGTGAGAGGAGCAGGTGCTGTAAGAGGTGCAGGTGCAGTGAGAGGAGCAGGTGCTGTAAGAGGTGCAGATGCAGTGAGAGGAGCAGGTGCTGTAAGAGGTGCAGATGCAGTGAGAGGAGCAGGTGCTGTAAGAGGTGCAGATGCAGTGAGAGGAGCAGGTGCAGTGAGAGGTGCAGATGCAGTGAGAGGTGCAGGTGCAGTGAGAGGAGCAGGTGCTGTAAGAGGTGCAGGTGCAGTGAGAGGTGCAGATGCAGTGAGAGGAGCAGGTGCAGTGAGAGGTGCAGATGCAGTGAGAGGAGAGCAGGCCCAAGGAGAGGGCAAGGTAGAGGCGTTAGAATGCGTGGTGGTGGCATTGCAAGGGCAGCAAGAGCAGTAGTCACTGATGAAATCCGTGCCACCATCATTGACCACGTAATCAACCACGGTCTTTCACTAAGAGAGGCTGGTGAAAGAGTGCAGCCCAATTTGAGGCGGTCAACGGTTGCCTCCATTATACGCACCTTTCAACAAACCAACAGGTAAGTATTGCATTTTACATGGATTGTTTCTATTGTCACGTGAGATGCATATGTTATTTTTTTTTTTGTCCCTCTAAAGAATGCAACGTCTTCCTCCCTCTGGGGGAAGAGGAAAGCTCCTCAATGATGATCAAGAGCTTGCCATTGTAGAAATGGTTGTTGCAAATAATGCAATCAAACTGTGTCAAATCCAAATAAGAATTGTGGAGGACCATGGGATATTTCACAATATTGATAGCATCAGCCTCACAACCATTACACGGACATTGTCCAAACACAGAGTGCGGATGAAGCAGCTCTACACTGTTCCCTTTGAGAGGAACAGTGAGAGAGTCAAGGAGCTACGACGACAATATGTCCAGGTATAGTGTATATTCAATTAAATCCAGTTCTATAAGTTTTGCACTTTGCAAGTAGGTAACCTACACAGTAATAGGTTACAGTACAGTATGGTATACAGTAATGACATGATTTGCATAAACTTTGTTTTAGAGAGTTATGGAACTGGAGGCCAACCAGGCCCCTCATGAATTTGTATTCATTGATGAGGCAGGATTTAATTTGGCCAAACGCCGTTGACGTGGACGCAATGTGATTGGAAGAAGGGCCACAGTTGATGTGCCAGGACAGAGGGGGGCAAATATCACAATGTGTGCAGCCATTGCAAATGCTGGTTTGCTACATCACAGATGTCAGGTGGGACCATACAACACCGCACGCCTCCTTGATTTTCTAAATGACCTCTACCAGCGCCTGGTTCAGCAAAATCAGGAGGGTGAAAACATGCGCACTTTCGTGATCGTCTGGGACAATGTTGCTTTCCACCATTCACAACAAGTCACAGCTTGGTTTGACATCCACCCACGACTGATATGTGTCTTCCTACCACCCTACTCGCCCTTCCTCAACCCCATAGAGGAATTATTTTCGTCATGGAGGTGGAAAGTATATGATCATGAACCACACGACCAAATGTCCCTCCTTGATGCTATGGATGCTGGCTGTAGGGACATCACAGTTGATGATATTCAAGGGTGGATCCGTCATACGAAGAGATTTTATCCAAGGTGTATAGCCTTGGATAACATAAGATGTGATGTTGACGAAAACATGTGGCCGAACCCGGACGATGTGAATACATTTTCACAATGCTTACATTTTCTTAACACACAAACTACACCTCCCAACAAAACAATGGATGGTTTTTGTATTATTTTCGAATGTTAACACACAACATTCCACAATACACTCAAAAAAAGGATTAGTTGAATTTACTTAAAAAAATCATGGAAAGTATTTCCACATGATTAAATAACTTACTTTCAACATTAAGCAATATCTTTGGTCCAACTTAAGGTACTTTGGTTAGTTCAACTTTATTTGTTAGGGTCCATTAAACTTGTTTGCAAGGTTTGGAGCCCACATAATTTACTTAGGTTGGGTTAACACAATCTATTTAAGTTGATTTAACTTATTGAAAACTACTTCAAATTAAGTTGCACAAACCCAAGTAAATCAAGTTGGTTCAAATGAATTACTTCATGCTGAAAGAGAGCAATTGAATCACATGGAAATACTTTCCATGATTTAATTAACTCTGTTCAAAGTATTACATTTAAGTTAACACCAAAAGGGGTAAACATTATGCAATGACAGGCCTAACAGATAAAACAAATAACAGACAAAGATGTTTTTTGATATACAAACTGTATTTCAAGCCTTATATTCACATTACGGTTTAAGTGCACAACATTCAACTTTTATATTGAAAGAGCCTAACATACAAAAAAACCCATCACAATATTGTAAAGCTATAATGCATGTTAAGGGTTCAAGTGCACATTTAAATGCTCACTGAAGTGCATATCGTGTGTTTTCACATAACAGATACAATTAAACATTGTTTAGAAAGTAGAAACTGTAGCTGCTCATATAAGTAAACACAGTCCAAAAGCAAATGGTACGTTACGTAGCTCCTATGGCCTCAAGAACGATCCAAACGTCCTCGGGGGGGGATATGCCATCTGATGCCATATATGGTCTCTACCGTGTGACTACGAACACCTGGCTGTAACAAAACAAGAGATTTTTTAAAGTGCTCATTATCTGTTATACACTATATTGCCAAAAGTATTGGGTCACCTGCCTTGACCCCCACATGAACTTCAGTCACATCCTATTCTTAATCCATAGGGCTCAATATGACATAGGTCCACCCTTTGCAGCTATAACAGCTTCAACTCCTCTGGGAAGGCTTTCCACAAGGTTTAGGAGTGTTTATGGGACTTTTTGCCCATTCTTTCAGCATATTTGTGAAGTCATACACTGATGTTGGACGAGGAGACTGGCTCTCAGTCTCTGCTTTAATTCATCCCAAAGGTGTTCTATTGGGTTGAGGTCAGGACTCTGTGGAGGCCAGTCAAGTTCATCCACACCAAACTCTGTCATCCATGTCTGTATGGACCTTGCTTGGTGCACTGGTACACAGTCATGTTGGAACAGGAAGTGGCCATCCCCAAACTGTTCCACAAAGTTAGGAGCATGGAATTGTCTAAAATCTCTTGGTTAATGCTGAAGCATTCAGAGTTTTCACTGAAACTTAGAGGCCAAGCCCAGCTCGGGGATGGCCTGTTCCTGGATGACAGAGTTTGGTGTGGATGAACTTGACTGGCCTGCACAGAGTCCTGACCTCAACCCAACAGAATACCTTTGAGATGAATTAGAGCGCAGACTGAGAACCAGTCTCCTCATCCAACATCAGTGTGACCTCACATGCGCTTCTGGGAGAATGCTCAAAATTCTCTTCAACACACTCCTAAACCTTGTGGAAAGCCTTCCCAGAAGAGTTGAAGCTGTTATAGCTGCAAAGGGTGGACCGACATCATATTAAACCCTATGGATTAAGGATAGGATGTGACTGAAGTTCATATGGGGGTCAAGGCAGGTGACCCAATACTTTTAGCAATATAGTAATAAACACATTCTATACTATTAAAAGACATTCTGTACTATTAAAATTTGATTAGTAAAATAAATCAAATTAACTTGTGGAATACATACCATGTATTCCTTCACGACGCTCTAAGGGTCTTCATTCATATAGGCACAGTCCCTTGAGAGGAGAGCACATTCGTGGCAGACATCAATGCCAGAATCCTGTATACCAGAGAATAAAACAAACACACCTTGCAACAACCACACCATGGTACCTCATGCTGGCTATGGCAATTATTGATAGCACTTTTAAATTGCAAAAAATAAATGATCAAAACATTATCTCCACATTGAAAGTACGAAGAATTTATCTGACCATGTTCCAAATCTCTAATGCCTGGTTGAACACTCATTTACAAGGTTATCATACCTCAGTCATAGGTACTAAATGCCTTCATCAGGTTTGCAGATGGAGCATCCATCCAGTGATCCCTTGAATTCCGCACACAGCTATGGAAAAAAAAACAAAAAAACAACAAAACTCATGTCATCAATTTTTAATTGTAGATTATGTAAAACAGAAAGGATTTTGCTTCACTTACCTCACGCACATTGAAAATGCTGGCCACCTCGTCTTAATTCAGCCATGTAGATTATGTAAAACAGAAAGGATTTTGCTTCACTTACCTCACGCACATTGAAAATGCTGGCCACCTCGTCTTAATTCAGCCATCATGGGTGCATCTCAGACTACTTCTTGATGTCGGTGGGCAAAAATCTGATCAACAACAACACCTGATCCTCATTATTAATTTTCTCCACCTCTGATAGGAGCACTATTTGTTTATTAACTTGCACTTTTCTTGACTTTTAGGCTAGGTAATGAAAAAGTTCAAATCACAAGAGTGCACCTTTAACTTGTGGTCACTGGTAGCCTGGCACCCCCTCCCAGTGACGTAACACCTTCGGCGTTGCTGTCGCTGGTCTGGTCAACTGCTAATCGGGAAGGATTTCTGAATTCCCGAAATCTGCGGAACTGCCCCCTTTGGTCGAGAACCAATCAACTTTGAGCAGCTCCAACGGCTCTGGGTAGAGGCATGTTCAAGGCAGAGGAAAGAGTGTTGTTATTGGTTTAAACTCGGCAAACCGCTTTCTGACATCGACCAGTAGCAAATCGAGGCACTTAAATGAGGCGGGTCAACCAGCGCTGGGAGAAACCGTGTTAGCACAGGCTCTTGGTCAGACTGAAGTCTCGCAGAGCCTTTCAAGTCGATGGCAATCAGGCTAGGTCACTGGTACAGCTCTACTTCAGATAGGTGCAGTTGGAGGAACACTTGCAGTCGGACAGCAGATCAGCATACCTTGGCAGTGACCTTGATGTAATGGAGAAAGATGAATTAAAATCTTGAAAACTGACATCTTGAATGATCTCATAATTAGACTCAACATAGAGAGAGGTGGATAGCCTTCATCCTAGCTTAATAGGTCAGCCTCTAAACAAGAATGAATCTCAATCAGTGATACACATGGCTTGGGCGAGAAGCATTTTTAAGGTACCATTTTTCCACTCTTTATTGTGCTACAGCTTAATTTTCGCGGTCAAAACACTTACTTTTAATTCCTCTTGTTTGCATCTATGTGCCCAACAATGCACTACATTGTTTGATACAATCAACAAGCAGAGACTCACATGTATCCACTTCAGCAATGTTAGTTAGTACATTGAACATTCTGAGGCTGCATCTATATTTTTATCAGGGGTTTACCTTCACTGAGGCGCACACACATCCACTCACACCCACACAACCAAACCAACCTTAGGTAAACCTAAAACCTTTCACACTTCTTGACTTGTCACCACGCCACCTCTAATTACGTTCCACTAACTTGTGAAAAAAATAAATAATTGCTATGGATTCTCTCAAACACAACCAGAGAACTAAGCTTCAGAAAATGTCTAAAAAACGCATTAGGATAGATACTGCTAGACTAGAGCAACGTTTTTTGATAGCTAGCTGCTAACTTTAAAGCCGTTTGGTTTAGCTGTTGGTTGAAAAAAATATTTATCAACACCTAATACGCCTTTATCTCATTTCCTGGTTTGTAACGTTCCAAATCGCCGAGCGGTGTGGTCGCTTTTCCGGTCGTTACTTAGTTACCAGATAAACTATGGCTGCCTCCTCTCGCCGGTGTTATTGCAGTGTGCCGTGTTGCTCAACATCAAAACAAAGGCAGCCATATCTTAGTTTTCATGACTTCCCAAAAGACGAACACCTCCGCAAGGCTTGGGTGAGATTGATAAGGAGGGACGAAGGTCCTTCGTTCAATATAAATCGCGGTAGTACATTTGTGTGCAGCTTGCACTTTGACAAGGACAGCATTTATGTCTCGAAAAGTGGACGGAAGCGACTAAAACCCGGTACTACACCAAGCCGGTTTTCGTGGAATAACTGGGGGGATACTCCACCACTTCGCCGGTCAGTTTTTGATCGGGTTAATGCACGTCTTGGAGTAGAAGAGTTTCAGGATAGTAACGCTGAGGAAGTGGAAGAACAGTCTGTGTTACAGTGTGTTACAGCCGCGGAGGATCAAGAACCCGCTGCCAGTGATCACAGCTACGCTCGCAACTCCGTGACCGTGAGTGAACTAGATGCTGATGCTGCTGCTCAGACCATCAGGCAGCTCGAAGCTAAGATCAAGAGTTTAGAAAGACAACTGGGGGCTCTGACCTGTAACCTCCACATCAACAGATACTGTGCCACTGACGAGGAATTCCGGTTCTACACCCGTTTCCATTCAGAAAAAGTCTTTTGGACGTTTTGGGAGTCGGTTGCCCCCTCAGCATCTAGGCTAGTCTACTGGAGCAGAGCTCAGAAGACAAACGATGCCATGACATTGGAGAAACCGAGCCCGAACCGGAGGCTGGCACTTGTTGATGAACTTTTTCTTTACTGCTGTCGAGTTGCCGTTGGTATGAAAGAGAAGGTGATTGCCGACATCTTCGGCATCAGCACCACTACGGTGAGCAGAATAATAATTACATGGGCTAACTATCTGTTCATTGTTTTGGGGTCAGTACCAATCTGGATGTCAAAGGAACAGGTGCAAGCAACAATGCCACCAAAGTTTGTACAGTACTGCCCAAACGTGCGTGTTATTCTGGACTGCACTGAAATCAAATGTGAGACACCATCCTCACTCACCCTTCAGTCAGAAACGTTTTCTTCTTACAAGAACACCAACACATTCAAAGGACTGATTGGCATTGCCCCATGTGGAGTCATCACCTTTATATCAAAGCTGTTCACAGGTTCGATATCAGACCGAGAAATTACACGACAGTCAGGGATCCTCAGCCTGTTTGAGCCTGGAGATGCGTGCATGGCTGATAAAGGCTTTGTCATTGACCAGATGCTGTCTGAAGTTGGAGCAACACTCATAATCCCCCCCTTCAAAAGAGGCATCAGGTTCAGCAAAGAGGACACAGAGAAAACCCAGAACATCGCCCGGCTAAGAATCCTGGTGGAGAGAGCCATAAGAAGAGTGAAGGAGTATCATATCTGGGACACAACCATTCCTTTGACCTTTTCGGGCTCTGTGAATCAACTGTGGGCTACTTGTTGTTTAATGGCCAATTACCAAGGCCCTCTGGATGTAAAGGGTGATGTCCCAGTGTGAAACCCTTAATATAATTGAGTGCTCATTACAAGTGAATGATAGATTTATTTGGTCTACATTTTATTGCATTAAAACATTACATAGCACATGTATTATTACAAATGAAAATTAACACAATAACAAAAACATTCCCTATATATTCCATTACAATTTATACACGTTTTTTTATAGACTTAGAAGCAACCTGTGTGTGTGTGTGTGTGTGTGTGTGAGTGAGTGAGTGAGTGAGTGAGTGAGAGAGAGTGAGTAGGTCTGTCCTTTTCATAAATAAAAAAAACATAAGAAAGGGATCCCGTGTGTGTGTGTGTATATTGGGGAAGTTACTTTAATTTCAGGTATGTTTCCATATATGTGCCAAAATAAAACAAATCAAGTTTATCTTTCATTTCGCTGACCAGTGACTCATCAAAAAAAATTCTCTCAACTGTGAGGTCACTTTGTGTGGATGTGATGAAGTCGCACCATTTCAAACCAGTTATGGCTAACTGGCCTTGCACTTGCCAGTAATACTTGTGATTTTTTTTTAGTTTGGCCTGACCACCGATGAACTTCACATGTGTAACTTCTGTTCTACTGTAAGCAGTTGGGCACTTTACTTCGGCTAACCCAAAGGGAGGATTTTCAGTGGGATCATATACTTTGGCATCAGGGCTAGCACCGAGGTAAGGTGCATCAGGATTCACAACAAATCCAGAAGGAGCGACATTGACATTAGAAAGGTCACTGTACTGTTGTAAAACCTCTGGCTCTAGGTCAACACCCCTTTTCATGGCAGGTGTCTGCCTTACCCCCTTCATGATCCTGGCTGCCAGAGCCTGACTAGACGATTCCCCTCTAACGCTACAAACTTCACCGAATCTACTGGAAGTTAGGCGGGGCTGTCGGACTTCCTTCCACAAAGGATTCTCGGACTGCCCCCTTGTATTCTCTTCAATGATACTTGCCAATTCACGGGTAACCTCTAAACTCTGCATGTGATGAAACTGATGATAATTGGGGACAAACTGTAGATGCCGTTCTAATGTGTAGTCACTAATTAATGGAAGTTGTGGGAATGAGGGGGCATCTGGATGTTTAACAATTTCTCGGGGGATTACTGGTGTGCACTGATAGGAAAGAACTGAACCTCGAGGAACCAGTCCAAATTTAGAGTCCACCAAAGTCAGGTCGGAGAGGCCGCATAGGATTTTGCAAATGCCGGGTTGTGGCTGAAGGTGGCGTAGTTGGGCTCCAACTGACAACACCGCTGGGTCAGGAAGGGGTCCTAAAAACACAAGTAACAGAGATACCGTTCAGCAGTTAATAACTGCCAAAGATTTACAAGCAACAGTGTAGCCTATCTGATGTAAAGCACATCTGCATGTTCTTAACTGATGTCCAAATCCTTACTATTCTTCAAAAATAATAAGTATGTAGGTAGATAAATAAATGAATACTTACCAGCGTAGGCTCGATACAGCGTAGATTTGACACTACTGCGTCCTGGCGCTTTCGGCTTTCGTACCACAAGTTCATCTGTGGGTTCCGGACGAATTCCCTTGATCAACACAAAAAGAAATCAAATGCAGTTGCTAGTGTGAGAGAGTATTAGGTCAATTCAGCACACAAGTCATATTGTAAGTGTACATCCTCTGCAGGCAACCGCTGCTCTGCAAAATACAAGGAAACACCATACATATGTATACGCATCATCATGTGATGTGTGGGTTCAGCATCATTATGGAGTATACAGTATGTATGGATACATCTGAGGGAACCACACAAATCTTACATTCCCATGTTAACAATTCTAAAGATGAGGTGTAGAGGGTGATGGATACATTGTGCAGAAACATCTACACTGGTAGTGCAGAATTAGTCTTACAGCAGTATGCATTTACAAACGTCAAATACACAACTGTGCCATCAGACAAACTTACCTGTGTCCTTGGTCGGTGCCATGATTGAAGCACACCGGTGCATGCAAGTGGGGTTGGCACATTTTTCATCCCCATGGTGCAGTAATGAGCCGTTTGGAACAGGAGTGCAACCACATGGTTGCATAAAGCCATTCCAGCAGCACACGAGCAGGAGCATCCATTCAATTCCACAGGTTTAACTGCATGCAGCACAATCTAGAAATGGAGAACAAATATTTGAGAGAAAGTTTGGAAATTTAGGCTATACAGTAAGAAGCATTTACATGACACTACGTACACTATTCTATGATTCAAAATGAAGGCAACAGCAGTAGAGCAACAAAAAGGTATATCTGCAACAGCAGATATGGAACAACAAAAAGAGAGCATCTGCAACAGCAGATATGGAACAAGAAGATAGCATCTGCAACAGCAGAAGAAACAAAAACATATTGAACAATATGCACCTGAACCTGTGTAGGTCTGAAACCATGCTCTATTCACTACACATTACAAGTTTGGGGTATTTTGGTACGGTAGCACTGTCTAGATCCAAACTGTGAATCCGATTAAATCCAACAGGGACAACGTACATTATGTTCTGCTGAAAGCCAGTAACGCATGACGATGAGTAGGGACTAGAGCATGCTTTCGGACTTCCTGACAAAGTAACCTGAAGTGTATGAGGCTCTTCATTCTTCCGCATAGATCGGTAGCAGCTCGCCTGCACTACCACTTCCTCACTCACTAAATCTGACACTGCAGTAAAAATGGGAAAGATCACTTCATCACGCTGAAACAAATGTGTCACATACAACTCAACCTTAGTGTATCATTCTTAAACTACCGCGGCAGCATTTCGGAAAGTCAATGTGACGTTAGCTGACCATCCAAACTTCGCGCCATTAGCTAACGTTAACTTAAGACCCTTTGGGACTCCACAAGTAAAATTTAACAACCACTGATACTGACATTCCCAAGTGAACACAGAAACATCTTAATAGCATTAATATCAGTCACCTTGTTCGAATTACCTTCTTTGAGCACATTGTTTTTGGCTGTACGCCTATTTGAACCGATCTAACAAGCTGACGTTAGCTAACGTTAACAAACATTGAAGCTTGCAATCAGCGATAACTCAACAGAAATCAAGCCACTTACCTTTATAATTGAAGATAAAATTCTCGTAGAAGAACTTGTATCCTTTCTCCAGCTTAGAAGCTTTTACCTTGGAGTGTTCATTCACGAGTCTCACCACATCATCTTGACCCACTTTCGGGATATGCGAGAGCGAAGTAGTCCATCGACGGGCGGCCATGTCGAACCATAGACAGAACGTAATGACCGGAAAAGGCGGCACACCGCTTAAGCAGATTTTAGCGGCTACTTCCGGCGTTCTACAGTGACGAGATAAAGGCCTATAGAATACACACTGTATAAAAACTAAGAGTGGAATTCCCGTCTTATTGAGGTTTCCTAGCTGATGTCACAGACGCGAGAATTCTAGGTTTCGCCCCCGTTTCGCCATGATGGGAGTCAACAATGGGCATTATTGTAATTTAACACCAAGGATAGCGTCCAAGCTTAGAGGTTTCACTCTCAATTAACTTTAGCCTAAGTTATCAAGTCTTTATTTTTCAACCGATTTCATTTAAATATGCCGTATACCAACGCCGTGCGCACAGTGTTTTTCGTTCAGAGCCTATAATTTAGCATTAAACGAAGCTATAAAAGCAGCAATTTCGACATGTAGGCTTTCACAATTTTGTCTGTGATGTCTTCGTGTTAGAACGGACAGCAAATGTCGGGGTGTTTCGAGGTAGCTTATCAGGCTAGGTTATTTATGCAGGCCTAAAATATAGCCTAATTAAACTAGACTATGCTAGGCTAAATGATGACAACTGTCAGATCAAATTCAAAAACGTTTTGTCTACCCAAAGCATGTTTGCAAAATGTATGCAAAAGGATAGCCTATTTGTGTTCATACCATCTTAAATCGTTTCACCATCATATCATCTTAAATCGTTTCAAAAACAATGATTAGCAGTCTGCGGCTGCCTATGCTGCATGGGTATAGTTGCAGGAATCAATCGTATGTTAAATATCGTTGCTTCGTATGGTTTCACTGCAGGGACCACACACATTGCACGACTGCTCATGAATCGGTGGCACCAAACTAAAACGTGATTGGGGAAACGTTTAGTTTATTTTGAATAGATACGTTCACTCAATTTAAAGGCAAATGATAACACAACTGAATAACAATATCCTGCCCTTTGCTAGCACTGGAGGGAAAAGTTATACCTGAAAGCTAGCCAGCTAAACTGACGGCCAGTTCTGTTCTGTCATCTTTCTTCTCTCCTGCTTGTTGTCCATGGAGAAAAATCCTCAGATATCCAGTAAACGTCATGATGTCTTTCAGAGTTAATCCAAGTGTGTTGTAAACTTAGTTGAGATAACTTGTAGCCTATGCCTAATTTAGAAACAGTGGGCTAATTACTGACTCCTGCTAACTAGCGTCTAGCGACCAGCTAACACGTCGTCATTTTGCCAAACGAAATAAATAGATGTAGGCTAATCCTAGCGACCGGTAGCGTAGTTAACAAGTTGTCATTTGCTAAACGAAATAAATAGATGTAGCCTAATCCAGATAGGCCTAGGCTACTGTAGACCCCGTTGATATGTTTGATAGCCAGTCAAAACAGTTCGCTGGAGGATCTATGGTAGGCAGCTTGGATGCACTGCTAGCACGTCCACTCTTTCAGGCAATATACCTAGGCACATATTTTTGTTTATTCGTGTAGGCTGACTACCTGTCACGTTCAAGCCTGAGGAACAAATAGCACTGTTTAGGACCGATAATAGAAGCTGTTCCCTGCAGCGTTATCGATAGCCTACGTAAATCCAGCCTGAAAATATCTCCAAACTCTAAGCTTTAATGGTCAAGCGTTTATCAAGACGTGGTGTTAACTAAATAATCAGCGTCACATCTTACTTGAGGTCTAGGAAGTCGATCACCTTGCACCAGGTCATTTAAAATACTCAATGAAGCAAACTTTGGTTCAATCTCACGTGTGTCGCTATTGGACTCCGCTATTTTTTGACTCCCAAGATGGCGGCGTTAATATCTATAATGCTGGTTGTTATGGGAACAGTGAGGAATAGTGACGCGCCCGGAATCCTCAATATAACATGAACACACATAATAACTACAGTTGATATACTTACCTTTTAGAGCTTAAAAAGCAGACTCTTCATCGGTTACCAGCACAGCACAGCCAGGACATCCAAAAGATGCATCGGCATTTCTTCGTGTATTTCAGGTGTTGGCATCCAGCCCAATCGCACACTCACGCCATCTAATGGTCAGGAGCAGGCTAAACTACATTTTTATTTTTTAAATCGATTGTTTCATGTTATTCTAACTTAATTGAATCGATTAAAATCTATACAGTTGAACTAAAGGCAAATGTAACATGATTTATTTAAGTAAATGTTGTAACACAAAATTATTTAGTAGGAAATGCATGTTATACTTAAGTAAATGTTACAATCAGCTAATTTCCTTTTTTTGAGTGTAGTTAAAACAATATTCCAAACCTTAGATACAGTATAAAAACCTCTGTTTCTGCAATGTTATCAATTCAAAAGCAATATATCTCAGTTGATAATAAACAAACAATCGAATAATTGACACACAGATGATTTATTTTGGGTAAATTGGGCCAACCACAGCTGATTCCAGTCTATCTTAGACTCAGTGGCAGGGGTTATTTCTCTCTATTACATTGACACTTACACAGTAAAAAGAGGAGGTGATGTTTTTGGAAGCAGAAACAGAAACAGACAAATACTGTAATATCTGGACGAGGAAGAGTAAGAGTAAGAGGCCCAGAGAAGAGCAGGCCCAGTGAGAGGTGCAGGAGCACTGAGAGGAGCAGGTGCAGAGATTAGACACAGTAATATTGTGCTTTTTTTTGTTCACCCCCTTTTTATCTGGGCTTTTTGCTGTTGTTTTTTGTTCAGAATGCTCTTGTGTTTCATGGATATTTTGTTCACTGCAATGCTGTAAAACGTTTTCTATTCTATCATAGTCTACTGTAAACAGTATTTATACTGCACCTCCTGTAGGCCTAGTGAACAGTAAAAAAAAAAAAGAAAAAAAAAATTTAAAAAGATTTGCTTTTTACTGGAATGCATTTGAATGTGAACATTACACTTGGACATACATTTCCCAACCAAGAAATCTAGTGTAAAAATGCTGGATTGCATGTTTTGCATGCAAATACCTGTAAAATTGAAACATAAAAGTCTATGCAGTTTTTGTAATGTCAACAGTAGCCAGTATTTTGAAACCTAGTGTACTCTGATTGACTGCATGTATCTTGTGAAGTGAAAACAAGCTTCATTCTTTGACAAAATAACTTCATTTTGAGTCAGGTTTCCAGTGTTTTGGTAAAGTTAGTGTGTGCAGAGAAATGATGAGTTAGTGTATATGTAACAAAATGTGGTGTAACAACATGGAATGTGCTTTTGAGAGGAAAACTAGAAATGCAATTCCAAGGAATTACCAGTGCATGAAAATGCAAAAATAGATAGATAATGTAGATATGGTTACTAAGGTGTAGCTAGGGTAAACATGGTGGTTGCATAGTTTACAGAGAGTTGATAGTGTGAAGGTAGACGTTTTAAAGATGAAACGTTCCAGTTCTAACTTAAGTAATGATTTCTATTCATGTTAAAATGTTGATTAGCTAACTTAGCTAATGATTTCTAGCAGTTACGCTAAAAATGCTTATTATGCTAGCAATGCTAACTTTACTAACAATGCTAACCAGGTTGATTAGCTAACTTAACCGATGATTTCTAGCAGTAATGCTAAAAATGCTAACTATGCTAACAATGCTAAATTTGCTAACAATGCTAACCAGGTTGATTAGCTAACTTAGTTGATGATTTTTTGCAGTTATACTAAAAATGTTAACTATGCTAACAATGCTAACCATGCTAACTAGCTAACTTGCTAGTGAGGACTTTTATTTTGAAACATTTGTTGCTAGGGTATCCATGGTGGCCACTATCAGGAAACAAGAAGTTACTGCAGTATAATCATGTTGGTTGCTATGGAAACAGTCATAAACACTTAATTTTAATGGTTGCTATGTTGGTTGCTAGGTACATGGAGGTTTCATGTAGTTGACTGGAGGCATAGTGGATGATAACTGACAGTTGGAATGGTTGAACAGTTCAATAGTTGAGTAGTTTCAATGTTTAAATGATTTAATAGTGTATTATTGCAGTGAGGACCTTTATTTTGAAACAGTTGTGGACAGAGGACGTAGTGAAACAGGATCTGTAGTCTTAATGAGATTGTATGCTTAAAGCCTAAGACAGAAGGTGCCTCTCATATAGCGTTTACGCGTCCTCTCTCGCTCCTCACTGATCTACATAAAGAATGATGGAGCGGCAACAATGGGATAGTCTAGCCCTTCTTCTATCTTTCTTTATGTAGATCATTGAGGATCGAGGAGCGAGGGAGGACATATAAACGCTGCTTGAGAGGGACCCACAGTAAATACTTTAAAAGTTGTATGTAGATAGTCTAATTAATGTTGATAGACAGAATGTTTAATGGATGTTGATAGGCAGATTGTTTAATAGATATTGATTGACAGTTTAATGGGTGGATGAGTGAATGGTCTGAAGAAGATGAATGGATAGAAGGTTGGATGGAATGTGCCTTATATTCTTGTTAAGAGAGACACTGATACAGCTCTCTGAGAGTAGTTGACACAGGTGTAATCAATTTAACTGGCTAGTCTTAAGAGAGCCAGAGTAGCCTACTCTTAAAGCCTGAGACAGAGTAAATAATTTAAAAGTTGAATGTAGATAGTCTAATTAATGTTGATAGACAGAGAGTTTAATGGATGTTGATAGACAGATTGTTTAATAGATGTTGATAGACAGTTTAATGGGTGGATGAGTGAATGGTCTGAAGAAGATGAATGGATAGAATGTTGGATGGAATGTGCCTTATATTCTTGTAGAATGGAGAGACACAGCTCTCTACTGAGAGTAGTGGATACAGATACAGGTGTAATCAATTTAACTGGCTAGTCAGCCTGAGACAGAGTAGATTGTTTAAAAGTTGAATGTAGAGCGTCTAATTGATGTTGATAGGCAGACTGTTTAGAATGGGTGGATGAGTGAATGGTTTGAAGAAGATGAATGGATATAAAGTTGAATGGAATTAGGAGGACTTATTTTGATACTGTTGTGCGCAGAGGATACAGGGGAACAGAACAGAAGTCTTCAGAGAGATTGTAAAGCCTGAGAGAAACTGACAGTTGGTGCCCAGGTGGCTGACCAGCTGGGGTAACATTCTAATTGCTGCCGTGATGTCATAATGAGCCATGTTAAGTCTATGGGGGAAATTGTAATAGTTTTTAACTAATAGTTTAAAAAGTATAAAAGTTACAAAGTTGAAAAATACAAAGCCCACATCGCGTAAGTAAGACCTACGCGTCAAAATTTGAATGGAGTTTCTACGTTAAGCGGTTGAAGCTGAATTGCGTGCGTCAGAAGAAGAATAATAACTAGAAATGCAATTCCAAGGAATTACCAGTGCATGAAAATGCTAAAAAAGATAGATAATGTAGATATGGTTACTAAGGTGTAGCTAGGGTAAACATGGTGGTTGCATAGTTTACAGAGAGTTGATAGTGTGAAGGTAGACAGTTTAAAGATGAAACATTCCAGTTCTAACTTAACTAATGATTTCTATTCATGTTAAAATGTTGATTAGCTAACTTAGCTAATGATTTCTAGCAGTTAAGCTAAAAATGCTAATTATGCTAGCAATGCTAACTTTACTAACAATGCTAACCAGGTTGATTAGCTAACTTATCGATGATTTCTAGCAGTAATGTTAAAAATGCTAACTATGCTAACAATGCTAAATTTGCTGACAATGCTAACCAGGTTGATTAGCTAACTTAGTTGATGATTTTTTGCAGTTATGCTAAAAATGCTAACTATGTTAACAATGTTAACTATGCTAACTAGCTAACTTGCTAGTGAGGACTTTTATTTTGAAACATTTGTTGCTAGGGTATCCATGGTGGCCACTATCAGGAAACAAGAAGTTACTGCAGTATAATCATGTTGGTTGCTATGGAAACGGTTATAAACACTTAATTTTAATGGTTGCTATGTTGGTTGCTAGGTACATGGAGGTTTCATGTAGTTGACTGGAGGCATAGTTGATGATAACTGACAGTTGGAATGGTTGAACATTTCAATAGTTGAGTAGTTTCAATGGTTAAATGATTTAATAGTGTATAATTGCAGTGAGGACCTTTATTTTGAAACAGTTGTAGACAGAGGAAGTAGTGAAACAGGATCTGTAGTCTTAATGAGATTGTATGCTTAAAGCCTGAGACAGAAGGTGCCTCTCATAGCGTTTACGCGTCCTCTCTCGCTCCTCACTGATCTACATAAAGAATGATGGAGCGGCAACAATGGGATAGTCTAGCCCTTCTTCTATCTTTCTTTATGTAGATCATTGAGGATCGAGGAGCGAGGGAGGACATATAAACGCTGCTTGAGAGGGACCCACAGTAAATACTTTAAAAGTTGTATGTAGATAGTCTAATTAATGTTGATAGACAGAATGTTTAATGGATGTTGATAGGCAGATTGTTTAATAGATATTGATTGACAGTTTAATGGGTGGATGAGTGAATGGTCTGAAGAAGATGAGTGGATAGAAGGTTGGATGGAATGTGCCTTATATTCTTGTTAAGAGAGACACTGATACAGCTCTCTGAGAGTAGTTGACACAGGTGTAATCAATTTAACTGGCTAGTCTTAAGAGTGCCAGAGTACTCTTAAAGCCTGAGACAGAGTAAATAATTTAAAAGTTGAATGTAGATAGTCTAATTAATGTTTAATTTAAAGTTTAATGGATGTTGATAGACAGATTGTTTAATAGATGTTGATAGACAGTTTAATGGGTGGATGAGTGAATGGTCTGAAGAAGATGAATGGATAGAATGTTGGATGGAATGTGCCTTATATTCTTGTAGAATGGAGAGACACAGCTCTCTACTGAGAGTAGTGGATACAGATACAGGTGTAATCAATTTAACTGGCTAGTCTTAAGAGAGCCAGCCTGAGACAGAGTAGATTGTTTAAAAGTTCAATGTAGAGCGTCTAATTGATGTTGTTGATAGGCAGACTGTTTAGAATGGGTGGATGAGTGAATGGTTTGAAGAAGATGAATGGATATAAAGTTGGATGGAATTAGGAGGACTTATTTTGATACTGTTGTGCGCAGAGGATACAGGGGAACAGAATATGTAGTCTTCAGAGAGGAGCCTGAGAGAAACTGACAGTTGGTGCCCAGGTGGCTGACCAGCTGGGGTAACATTCTAATTGCTGCCGTGATGTCATAATGAGCAATGTTAAGTCTATGGGGGAAATGGTGATAGTTTTTAACTAATAGTTTAAAAAGTATAAAAGTTACAAAGTTGAAAAATATAAAGCACATATGGCATAAGCAAGACCTACGCAACAAAGTTTGAATGAAGTTTCTACGTTAAACGGTTGAAGCTGAATTGCGAGCGTTAGAAGAAGAAGTTTAATAATAACTAGAAATGCAATTCCAAGGAATTACCAGTGCATGAAAATGTAGAAATAGATAGATAATGTAGATATGGTTACTAAGGTGTAGCTAGGGTAAACATGGTGGTTGCATAGTTTACAGAGAGTTGATAGTGTGAAGGTAGACTGTTTAAAGATGAGACATTCCAGTTCTAACTTAACTAATGATTTCTATGCATGTTAAAATGTTGATTAGCTAACTTAGCTAATGATTTCTAGCAGTTACGCTAAAAATGCTAATTATGCTAGCAATGCTAACTTTACTAACAATGCTAACCAGGTTGATTAGCTAACTTAACCAATGATTTCTAGCAGCAATGCTAAAAATGCTAACTATGCTAACAATGCTAAATTTGCTAACAATGCTAACCAGGTTGATTAGCTAACTTAGTTGATTATTTTTTGCAGTTATGCTAAAAATGCTAACTATGCTAACAATGCTAACTATGCTAACCATGCTAACTAGCTAACTTGCTAGTGAGGACTTTTATTTTGAAACATTTGTTGCTAGGGCATCCATGGTGGCCACTATCAGGAAACAAGAAGTTACTGCAGTATAATCATGTTGGTTGCTATGGAAACGGTCATAAACGCTTAATTTTAATGGTTGCTATGTTGGTTGCTAGGTACATGGAGGTTTCATGTAGTTGACTGGAGGCATAGTGGATGATAACTGACAGTTGGAATGGTTGAACAGTTCAATAGTTGAGTAGTTTCAATGGTTAAATGATTTAATAGTGTATTATTGCAGTGAGGACTTTTATTTTGAAACAGTTGTGGACAGAGGAAACAGTTAACAGGATATGTAGTCTTCTGAGAGACTGTATGCTTAAAGCCAGAGAAACTGACAGTTGGTGCCCAGGTGGCCGGCCACCTGGCCTAAGATTCTAATTGCTGCCGTGATGTCATAATGAGCAATGTTAAGTCTATGGGGGAAATTGTAATAGTTTTTAACTAATAGTTTAAAAAGTATAAAAGTTACAAAGTTGAAAAATACAAAGCAGGCATGGCATAAGCAAGACCTACGCAACAACGTTTGAATGAAGTTTCTACGTTTAACGGTTGAAGCTGAATTGGCTGCGTTAGAAGAAGAAGTTTAATAATAACTAGAAATGCAATTCCAAGGAATTACCAGTGCATGAAAATGCAAAAATAGATAGATAATGTAGATATGGTTACTGAGGTGTAGCTAGGGTAAACATGGTGGTTGCATAGTTTACAGAGAGTTGATAGTGTGAAGGTAGACAGTTTAAAGATGAAACATTCCAGTTCTAACTTAACTAATGATTTCTATTCATGTTAAAATGTTGATTAGCTAACTTAGCTAATGATTTCTAGCAGTTACGCTAAAAATGCTAATTATGCTAGCAATGCTAACTCTACTAACAATGCTAACCAGGTTGATTAGCTAACTTATCGATGATTTCTAGCAGTAATGTTAAAAATGCTAACTATGCTAACAATGCTAAATTTGCTGACAATGCTAACCAGGTTGATTAGCTAACTTAGCTGATGATTTTTTGCAGTTATGCTAAAAATGCTAACTATGCCAACCATGCTAACTAGCTAACTTGTTAGTGAGGACTTTTATTTTGAAACATTTGTTGCTAGGGTATCCATGGTGGCCACTATCAGGAAACAAGAAGTTACTGCAGTATAATCATGTTGGTTGCTATGGAAACGGTTATAAACACTTAATTTTAATGGTTGCTATGTTGGTTGCTAGGTACATGGAGGTTTCATGTAGTTGACTGGAGGCATAGTGGATGATAACTGACAGTTGGAATGGTTGAACAGTTCAATAGTTGAGTAGTTTCAATGGTTAAATGATTTAATAGTGTATTATTGCAGTGAGGACCTTTATTTTGAAACAGTTGTAGACAGAGGAAGTAGTGAAACAGGATCTGTAGTCTTAATGAGATTGTATGCTTAAAGCCTGAGACAGAAGGTGCCTCTCATAGCGTTTACGCGTCCTCTCTCGCTCCTCACTGATCTACATAAAGAATGATGGAGCGGCAACAATGGGATAGTCTAGCCCTTCTTCTATCTTTCTTTATGTAGATCATTGAGGATCGAGGAGCGAGGGAGGACATATAAACGCTGCTTGAGAGGGACCCACAGTAAATACTTTAAAAGTTGTATGTAGATAGTCTAATTAATGTTGATAGATAGAATGTTTAATGGATGTTGATAGGCAGATTGTTTTATATTGATTGACAGTTTAATGGGTGGATGAGTGAATGGTCTGAAGAAGATGAATGGATAGAAGGTTGGATGGAATGTGCCTTATATTCTTGTTAAGAGAGACACTGATACAGCTCTCTGAGAGTAGTTGACACAGGTGTAATCAATTTAACTGGCTAGTCTTAAGAGAGCCAGAGTACTCTTAAAGCCTGAGACAGAGTAAATAATTTAAAAGTTGAATGTAGATAGTCTAATTAATGTTGATAGACAGAGAGTTTAATGGATGTTGATAGACAGATTGTTTAATAGATGTTGATAGACAGTTTAATGGGTGGATGAGTGAATGGTCTGAAGAAGATGAATGGATAGAATGTTGGATGGAATGTGCCTTATATTCTTGTAGAATGGAGAGACACAGCTCTCTACTGAGAGTAGTGGATACAGATACAGGTGTAATCAATTTAACTGGCTAGTCTTAAGAGAGCCAGCCTGAGACAGAGTAGATTGTTTAAAAGTTCAATGTAGAGCGTCTAATTGATGTTGTTGATAGGCAGACTGTTTAGAATGGGTGGATGAGTGAATGGTTTGAAGAAGATGAATGGATATAAAGTTGGATGGAATTAGGAGGACTTATTTTGATACTGTTGTGCACAGAGGATACAGGGGAACAGAATATGTAGTCTTCAGAGAGGAGCCTGAGAGAAACTGACAGTTGGTGCCCAGGTGGCTGACCAGCTGGGGTAACATTCTAATTGCTGCCGTGATGTCATAATGAGCAATGTTAAGTCTATGGGGGAATTGGTGATAGTTTTTAACTAATAGTTTAAAAAGTATAAAAGTTACAAAGTTGAAAAATACAAAGCACATATGGCATAAGCAAGACCTACGCAACAAAGTTTGAATGAAGTTTCTACGTTAAACGGTTGAAGCTGAATTGCGAGCGTTAGAAGAAGAAGTTTAATAACTAGAGATGTAATTCCAAGGAAATTACGAGTGCATGAAAATGCAAAAATGGTGAGGACTTTTATTTTGAAACAGTTGTGGGTAGAGGAAACAGTTGAACAGGATATGTGGTCTTAAGAGAGCCAGAAAGCCTGAGACAGAGAGTTGCTGCCAGGTGGCTTTGAACACCTGGCTTAAGATTCTAATTGCTTAACTACTTCATTGTGATGTCATAATTCAATGTTAAGTCTATGGGAGAAAAAATGTTTTAAAAAATTCATATAAATTAAACGATAAAGTTTTCAAAGTTGAAAATTACATAGCTGAAGTCACCTAAGTAAGACCTACGCAGCGCAGTTTGAATGAAGTTTCTACGTCGAACGGTTGAAGCTGAATTGAACGCACAAAAAGTGACTGAAGACTATAATATCGATAACTAGAGATGTAATTCCAAGGAAATTACGAGTGCATGAAAATGCAAAAATGGTGAGGACTTTTATTTTGAAACAGTTGTGGGTAGAGGAAACAGTTGAACAGGATATGTACTCTTTAAGAGAGCCAGAAAGCCTGAGACAGAGAGTTGCTGCCAGGTGGCTTTGAACACCTGGCTTAAGATTCTAATTGCTTAACGACTTCATTGTGATGTCATAATCCAATGTTAAGTCTATGGGAGAAAAAATGTTTTTAAAAATTCATATAAAATAAACGATAAAGTTTTCAAAGATGAAATTTACATAGCTGAAGTCACCTAAGTAAGACCTACGCAGCGCAGTTTGAATGAAGTCTCTACGTTGAACGGTTGAAGCTGAATTGAACGCACAAAAAGTGTGGAAGAAGAATAATATCGATAATAAGAATAAACAGTATAACAGTAGAGTGCATTTTCATGCACTCTAATAAGAACTAGAAATGCAATTCCAAGGAATTACCAGTGCATGAAAATGCAAAAATAGATAGATAATGTAGATATGGCTACTAAGGTATAGCTAGGGTAAACATGGTGGTTGCATAGTTTACAGAGAGTTGATAGTGTGAAGGTAGACGTTTTAAAGATGAAACGTTCCAGTTCTAACTTAACTAATGATTTCTATTCATGTTAAAATGTTGATTAGCTAACTTAGCTAATGATTTCTAGCAGTTACGTTAAAATGCTTATTATGCTAGCAATGCTAACTTTACTAACAATGCTAACCAGGTTGATTAGCTAACTTAACCGATGATTTCTAGCAGTAATGCTAAAAATGCTAACAATGCTAACAATGCTAAATTTGCTAACAATGCTAACCAGGTTGATTAGCTAACTTAGTTGATGATTTTTTGCAGTTATACTAAAAATGCTAACTATGCTAACAATGCTAACTATGCTAACTTGCTAGTGAGGACTTTTATTTTGAAACATTTGTTGCTAGGGTATCCATGGTGGCCACTATCAGGAAACAAGAAGTTACTGCAGTATAATCATGTTGGTTGCTATGGAAACGGTCATAAACACTTAATTTTAATGGTTGCTATGTTGGTTGCTAGGTACATGGAGGTTTCATGTAGTTGACTGGAGGCATAGTGGATGATAACTGACAGTTGGAATGGTTGAACAGTTCAATAGTTGAGTAGTTTCAATGGTTAAATGATTTAATAGTGTATTATTGCAGTGAGGACCTTTATTTTGAAACAGTTGTGGACAGAGGACGTAGTGAAACAGGATCTGTAGTCTTAATGAGATTGTATGCTTAAAGCCTGAGACAGAAGGTGCCTCTCATATAGCGTTTACGCGTCCTCTCTCGCTCCTCACTGATCTACATAAAGAATGATGGAGCGGCAACAATGGGATAGTCTAGCCCTTCTTCTATCTTTCTTTATGTAGATCATTGAGGATCGAGGAGCGAGGGAGGACATATAAACGCTGCTTGAGAGGGACCCACAGTAAATACTTTAAAAGTTGTATGTAGATAGTCTAATTAATGTTGATAGGCAGATTGTTTAATAGATATTGATTGACAGTTTAATGGGTGGATGAGTGAATGGTCTGAAGAAGATGAATGGATAGAAGGTTGGATGGAATGTGCTTTATATTCTTGTTAAGAGAGACACTAGCTGCGTTTCCATTGACCATTAAATTGCGCAAATTAAGAGTTGCGAAAAGAAATGTGGTGAATGGAAACACACACATTTCGATAAAAAGTTTTTGCGCTAGGGTGAGGTGGTATTTCGAGCGTATCGAAATTTGTATATTTCGCAAAACTGCAATGGAAACACTTTTTTCGCATCTAACGAGTCACGTGATCCAACAACCGGATGTTAGGAGGAACGAAACCGACGAAGAAGACTGTCGACAGGAAGTGGCACCGGGAGAATAATGTAAAAAATATATATTTTTATTAATTAAAAGTGTCTCGTGTCATTCTAAAATGTTGAATCCACACTCTGTGAACTCGCCAACACTTTCTCAAAAACGCTGCATACGCAACCGCTCAACTAGTTTTGTTTACCCATAGCAACAACGTTGCTATGCTTTGCTGGTTTAACGTGATGAGAACGGTGCTGAAAGAAATCTAGATTCTAGATTCTAGTTTTAGAAACTAATCAACTGGGCTGATCTACGAAATATTCCACTGACATGGCTGTGACATGATTTAAGCATAGGCCTACTACAACAAACTCCTGTGAAATATGTCATTTTTAATTTTATGTTTCTGCCCCACCAAAACGTAGGCCTCCTCCGCTGATGGCTTATAGCCTAATGACTGATAAGTGTCTCTGCTGATAATCAGCGTGCCGTGGTGGCAATTTGAATGCATTTAGTGTAAATCTGGGTAGGCCTAATGTTGATAACCACCATGTCTCCTAATGACTTACAGCACGCGAGAATACACAAGATTTTAATTTAGTTAGCCGAATGTAATGGAAACACCGCAATTGCGAAAATTGTGATATTCGACATTAAGACAATATCGACAAAGTTTTTGCGCATATTTGTAATGGAAACGCAGCTACTGATACAGCTCTCTGAGAGTAGTTGACACAGGTGTAATCAATTTAACTGGCTAGTCTTAAGAGAGCCAGAGTGTACTCTTAAAGCCTGAGACAGAGTAAATAATTTAAAAGTTGAATGTAGATAGTCTAATTAATGTTGATAGACAGAGAGTTTAATGGATGTTGATAGACAGATTGTTTAATAGATGTTGATAGACAGTTTAATGGGTGGATGAGTGAATGGTCTGAAGAAGATGAATGGATAGAATGTTGGATGGAATGTGCCTTATATTCTTGTAGAATGGAGAGACACAGCTCTCTACTGAGAGTAGTGGATACAGATACAGGTGTAATCAATTTAACTTGCTAGTCTTAAGAGAGCCAGCCTGAGACAGAGTAGATTGTTTAAAAGTTGAATGTAGAGCGTCTAATTGATGTTGATAGGCAGACTGTTTAGAATGGGTGGATGAGTGAATGGTTTGAAGAAGATGAATGGATATAAAGTTGGATGGAATTAGGAGGACTTATTACATTGCATGTGAATGCAATGTACTGTTATCCCTATTCTTCTTAATATAGTTATTATTCTTCCTCCGACCAAAATCCACGTTTTATAACGCTAAAACCACTTAACCGTTTGACGTCATTCAAACACTCCTACAAAGGTCTTGTAATGGAGATTTGTCCAATGTATTTTTCACATTTGTGAACTTTATACTTGTAGAGATATTTACGATAAAAGATTTTAAAATTCCCATAGAGTTAACGTTGAGACCCTTTGGCGGCAAAGATTAATTGTTACGTCAGTGCTCAGCTGTCAGTAATCAAGGATCTCTGATCCAAATGCCACCGCTGCGCCAGGCTGTAACAGCTGTCTTGTCAGCTGCTACTCCTTACTTGATTTGTAGTAACCGGTTTGCTCTCGGTAACGTTATCAACAGCTAACCTAACGTCAACGTAAACACTGTATTTAGCTAACGACAAGCAATTTACTAGCAAGTTACAAGCAACTGTTGCACCATTTAGGTTCAAGCCTTCTTCACAGTCGTTTCTAGTAGCCTACCTACAAACTGCATTGCTATCGCTATCATTTTCACGTTTGTTTGTTTGTTAGCAAGCTAGCAGCTAGTCGTTTCAGCTATAGGGACTTGCCAGCCAGGCAATAAAGCTTTCGGCATCATTCACAAATTAAACACCTTTGTTAACAGCTTATTGTAGGCTACATTCCTATTAGGACAATCACACACCTGGAAACACTTTGAAGAACATACTAGCCTAGCCCATCCTGTAATATGTGTAGCCTACATAAAATATCCTACTGTAAGCTAACGTTGCATTTGTATATCCTACCTGTTGCTGCATCATCGTTGATTGATTGGCGTTGTTTGAGATTGTATTCCGTATTCCAATGGTGTCTAAATCTATAGCCTATGCCTACTTTTAACCTGCATTAGTGTATGAAGGCTATGTAAGCTCCTACCAGTCGTCACTGTAGGCTACTAAAGTGTCAGCTCTTGCAACTTCATTCAGTCTTTTAAATTCTAATAAATGAAGAGTTATTTTCCAAAATAGCCTATATCCACAATTTTGATGCATTTTCATAAAACACTTTTTAAATGTGACTTTCCAAGTAATTTAGTGGAATTGTAATTGGGTTATTGTTATTTATCTATTCTTCTGTGTAGCCTAGTTGTCTTTTTAACTATAGGCCTAATACAATGTTTTACACAGTCAGCAACCTTTTTGCATTTACATGCAATGGTAATTCCTTCCATGGAATTACATTTTCTAGTTTTGATACTGTTGTGCGCAGAGGATACAGGGGAACAGAATATGTAGTCTTCAGAGAGATTGTATGCACTTGTATGAGATTGTATGCTCTAGCCTGAGAGAAACTGACAGTTGGTGCCCAGGTGGCTGACCAGCTGGAGTAAGATTCTAATTGCTGCCGTGATGTCATAATGAGCAATGTTAAGTCTATGGGGGAAATTGTAATAGTTTTTAACTAATAGTTTAAAAAGTATAAAAGTTACAAAGTTGAAAAATACAAAGCCCACATCGCGTAAGTAAGACCTACGCGACAAAATTTGAATGGAGTTTCTACGTTAAGCGGTTGAAGCTGAATTGACTGCGTTAGAAGAAGAAGAACTACTAGAAATGCAATTCCAAGGAATTACCAGTGCATGAAAATGCAAAAATAGATAGATAATGTAGATATGGTTACTAAGGTGTAGCTAGGGTAAACATGGTGGTTGCATAGTTTACAGAGAGTTGATAGTGTGAAGGTAGACAGTTTAAAGATGAAACGTTCCAGTTCTAACTTAACTAATGATTTTTATTCATGTTAAAATGTTGATTAGCTAACTTAGCTAATGATTTCTAGCAGTTACGCTAAATATGCTTATTATGCTAGCAATGCTAACTTTATTAACAATGCTAACCAGGTTGATTAGCTAACTTAACCGATGATTTCTAGCAGTAATGCTAAAAATGCTAACTATGCTAACAATGCTAACCAGGTTGATTAGCTAACTTAGTTGATGATTTTTTGCAGTTATGCTAAAAATGCTAACTATGCTAACAATGCTTACTATGCTAACCGTGCTAACTAGCTAATTTGCTAGTGAGGACTTTTATTTTGAAACATTTGTTGCTAGGGTATCCATGGTGGCCACTATCAGGAAACAAGAAGTTACTGCAGTATAATCATGTTGGTTGCTATGGAAACGGTCATAAACACTTAATTTTAATGGTTGCTATGTTGGTTGCTAGGTACATGGAGGTTTCATGTAGTTGACTGGAGGCATAGTGGATGATAACTGACAGCTGGAATGGTTGAGCAGTTAAATAGTTGAGTAGTTTCAGTGGTTAAATGATTTAATAGTGTATTATTGCAGTGAGGACCTTTATTTTGAAACAGTTGTGGACAGAGGAAGTAGTGAAACAGGATCTGTAGTCTTAGTGAGATTGTATGCTTAAAGCCTGAGACAGAAGGTGCCTCTGATATAGCGTTTACGCGTCCTCTCTCGCTCCTCACTGATCTACATAAAGAATGATGGAGCGGCAACAATGGGATAGTCTAGCTCTAGCCCTTCTTCTATCTCTCTTTATGTAGATCATTGAGGATCGAGGAGCGAGGGAGGACATATAAACGCTGCTTGAGAGGGACCCACAGTAAATACTTTAAAAGTTGTATGTAGATAGTCTAATTAATGTTGATAGACAGAATGTTTAATGGAAGTTGATAGGCAGATTGTTTAATAGATATTGATTGACAGTTTAATGGGTGGATGAGTGAATGGTCTGAAGAAGATGAATGGATATAGGTTGGATGGAATGTGCCTTATATTCTTGTTAAGAGAGACACTGATACAGCTCTCTGAGAGTAGTTGACACAGGTGTAATCAATTTAACTGGCTAGTCTCAAGAGAGCCAGAGTGTAGGCTACTCTTAAAGCCTGAGACAGAGTAAATAATTTAAAAGTTGAATGTAGATAGTCTAATTAATGTTGATAGACAGAGAGTTTAATGGATGTTGATAGACAGATTGTTTAATAGATGTTGATAGACAGTTTAATGGGTGGATGAGTGAATGGTCTGAAGAAGATGAATGATTAGAATGTTGGATGGAATGTGCCTTATATTCTTGTAGAATGGAGAGACACAGCTCTCTACTGAGAGTAGTGGATACAGATACAGGTGTAATCAATTTAACTGGCTAGTCTTAAGAGAGCCAGCCTGAGACAGAGTAGATTGTTTAAAAGTTGAATGTAGAGCGTCTAATTGATGTTGATAGGCAGACTGTTTAGAATGGGTGGATGAGTGATTGGTTTGAAGAAGATGAATGGATATAAAGTTGGATGGAATTAGGAGGACTTATTACATTGCATGTAAATGCAATGTACTGTTATCCCTGTTCTTCTTATAGTTTTTATTCTTCTTCCGACCAAAATCAACGATCAAAGGCTCTAAAACCACTGAACCGTTTGACGTCATTCAAACACTCCTACATAGGTCTTGTAACGGAGATTTGTTCTATGATTTTTCAAATTTGTGAACTTTATACTTTTTGAGATATTTACGATAAAAGAAATAAAAATTCCCATAGAGTTTACATTGAGACCCTTTGGCGGCAAAGATTAACTGTTACGTCAGTGCTCAGCTGTCAGTAATCAAGGATCTCTGATCCAAAGCCATGCCACCGCCGCTGCGCTGAACCAGGCTAAACGTGAATGTTACGCGTTACGTCTACTCATTAAGCTGTAACAGCTGCAGCTGCTGTAAACCAGGACGTTATCGTCTTGTCTCCTGTTAGGCCACTCCTTACTTGATTTGTTTATATCGTAACAGTAGCCTAACCGGTTTGCTCTCGGTAACGTTATCAACAGCTAAAGACAATCTAACCTAACGTCAACGTTTGTATTTAGCTAACGACAACCAAACTTCCTCCAGGCTAACGTTTAACGTCGGGGTAGGCTGCCAGGCGAACAGGGCTTACACAAGGGCTTTTAGCCATCTCGACAGCAGCGTTTTAAGTGAAGTCCAACCAGTTGCACCATTTAGGTTCAAGCCTTCTTCTCAGTCGCTTATTGTACATTCTTATTAGGACTATCACACTCACACACCTGGAAACGGTTTCGAAGAACATACTAGCTCATCCTGTAATATGTGTAGCCTACATAAAATATTCTACTGTAAGCTAACGTTAGCTACATTAGCTAGATATCCTACCTGTTGCTGCATCATCGTTGATTGGCGTTGTTTGAGATTGTATTCCGTATTCCAATG
>NC_084994.1:15663049-15705549 GCF_963854185.1 Sardina pilchardus | reverse complement strand
ATGAAAGGAAAGTATTTTCTGTCTGATCTATTCAACACAATTTAGGGCCGTTTGTGGTAACGTAGGAAGTTAGGAACCTGATTGCAACACGCATGATTTCGTGGACCTGCTTAGAACGTTCACAAAGGTAGCGCGAAAATTTGAATTTTTTTCGCGGCTAGATCTACCCGTCCCGAAGAGTCCTTTGTAACCATGGATATCTCTCCACCGTCCTGCTAGATACACTAGACTAGAGTAGACAAGCAGCGCGCTGTTATCCACTTCATTTTTGTTGTAGCATTTTGGTAGCAACAACTTGTACTTGTTGCCAACAGGATTTATTTTAAATACCAGAATCGCTATTAGGCCCACTCTCCATTTATTGTTTATGGTTCATAGCAAGCAGTCATCATTACCAGACGTGGAGAACCTGTTGACCAGTTGTGCAGCATGTTAATAGTGTTATTGTTGTTGTTGTTGTTGTTATTATTATTATTATTATGAATAATAATGATAGTAATATCTATCTATTTATTGACTGTCATTTGGCACAGAGTAGTAACAGAGTGGTCAACATTGTCGAGGCTCAGATGCCCAGGTTGTGCAATATGTTGGTATTTTAAAGTGAAAGGTAGGGGAAACTAGTTGTGTGTTTATGTGATTGTATTGTAGCGCCGAAGCTATGTACCCCCTTGTTGGACTGTCCCCTGGTTTCCTGGTCTGTGTGTGTGTCTCCCTCTTCCTCCTGTGTTATAGACTGTGTCAATAAGTTCTGATGGGTTTGTGTTTAATGATTATTTTTGGAAATTGGTTATGTAAGAAGTGACACTTCCAGCGTGTTTTTACTAGACGCTGCTTTTGAGGTCTGGGATTCCTGTAATTTTTCTGTGTAACTGTTGCTTTTTCTAAAGCCTTTGCTCATTTGTCTTCTCAGCACATCAACTCTTAAGTGTGTCCCTGGAAGATCTACCATCAACTTCCAGAACTGCAACTGCTAGTACTGTCAGATGGTGAATGCTACTCAGGGTAAAAAAAAAAACTTTACGTAAAACCATTTTCATCTATTATTTCAAGTTCTGTCTCAAAATGTGTTTGAAGCCATTATTCTAAGCTAAAGTAACTGCTGGATGACTTTGAAGAATCTGAACAGTGTACGGTTCACTATGTACTGAATTTTATTATTTCTAAGTGTTGTAGCAAGCAAAGTTGTTTTATTCTAACTTTGCTTTTTTGTCTTTTTTTTTTTAAACAGCAAACACCATTGTTACACCACTTTGAAGGAGAGCCTGGTCATTTGGTCCCCTCAGCTTCTCCCTTTCTCAGTGATATGTTCATTGTGGCTGGGAGAATTGTGGGGCACTCTTTCCTTCATGGAGGACCCTGCTTGTCTGGACTCTGTGATGTGGTTGTCCATACTGCTTCGTGGGAGCCCAGACACGGCTACAGTAAACCTGGAGGACTGTGCAGACCTGGACATTAGAGAAACAATCAGGCTTGTATGTTTACATAGAAAATACTAATGTTTGATGTTATGTTGTGTTTTTATTACAGTGCATGAAAATGCACTGTACTGTTATTCCAAGTCTTCTTATTATTATTATAGTGCATGAAAATGCACTATACTGTTCTTCCAAGTCTTCTTCCGCAACTTCTTATTATTACAGTGCATGAAAATGCACTGTACTGTTCTTCCTATTCTTCTTATTATTACAGTGCATGAAAATGCACTGTACTGTTCTTCCTAGGCTTCTTATTATTAGAGTGCATGAAAATGCACTCTACTGTTATACTGTTTATTCTTATTATCGATATTATTCTTCTTCCACACTTTTTGTGCGTTCAATTCAGCTTCAACCGTTCGACGTAGAGACTTCATTCAAACTGCGCTGCGTAGGTCTTACTTAGGTGACTTCAGCTATGTAAATTTCATCTTTGAAAACTTTATCATTTATTTTATATGAATTTTTAAAAACATTTTTTCTCCCATAGACTTAACATTGGATTATGACATCACAATGAAGTCGTTAAGCAATTAGAATCTTAAGCCAGGTGTTCAAAGCCACCTGGCAGCAACTCTCTGTCTCAGGCTTTTCTGGCTCTCTTAAGAGTACATATCCTGTTCAACTGTTTCCTCTACCCACAACTGTTTCAAAATAAAAGTCCTCACCATTTTTGCATTTTCATGCACTCGTAATTTCCTTGGAATTACATCTCTAGTTAAACTTCTTCTTCTAACGCTCGCAATTCAGCTTCAACCGTTTAACGTAGAAACTTCATTCAAACTTTGTTGCGTAGGTCTTGCTTATGCCATATGTGCTTTGTATTTTTCAACTTTGTAACTTTTATACTTTTTAAACTATTAGTTAAAAACTATCACCATTTCCCCCATAGACTTAACATTGCTCATTATGACATCACGGCAGCAATTAGAATGTTACCCCAGCTGGTCAGCCACCTGGGCACCAACTGTCAGTTTCTCTCAGGCTCCTCTCTGAAGACTACATATTCTGTTCCCCTGTATCCTCTGTGCACAACAGTATCAAAATAAGTCCTCCTAATTCCATCCAACTTTATATCCATTCATCTTCTTCAAACCATTCACTCATCCACCCATTCTAAACAGTCTGCCTATCAACAACATCAATTAGACGCTCTACATTGAACTTTTAAACAATCTACTCTGTCTCAGGCTGGCTCTCTTAAGACTAGCCAGTTAAATTGATTACACCTGTATCTGTATCCACTACTCTCAGTAGAGAGCTGTGTCTCTCCATTCTACAAGAATATAAGGCACATTCCATCCAACATTCTATCCATTCATCTTCTTCAGACCATTCACTCATCCACCCATTAAACTGTCTATCAACATCTATTAACCAATCTGTCTATCAACATCCATTAAACTCTCTGTCTATCAACATTAATTAGACTATCTACATTCAACTTTTAAATTATTTACTCTGTCTCAGGCTTTAAGAGTACTCCGGCCCTCTTAAGACTAGCCAGTTAAATTGATTACACCTGTGTCAACTACTCTCAGAGAGCTGTATCAGTGTCTCTCTTAACAAGAATATAAGGCACATTCCATCCAACCTTCTATCCATTCATCTTCTTCAGACCATTCACTCATCCACCCATTAAACTGTCAATCAATATAAAACAATCTGCCTATCAACATCCATTAAACATTCTATCTATCAACATTAATTAGACTATCTACATACAACTTTTAAAGTATTTACTGTGGGTCCCTCTCAAGCAGCGTTTATATGTCCTCCCTCGCTCCTCGATCCTCAATGATCTACATAAAGAAAGATAGAAGAAGGGCTAGACTATCCCATTGTTGCCGCTCCATCATTCTTTATGTAGATCAGTGAGGAGCGAGAGAGGACGCGTAAACGCTATGAGAGGCACCTTCTGTCTCAGGCTTTAAGCATACAATCTCATTAAGACTACAGATCCTGTTTCACTACTTCCTCTGTCCACAACTGTTTCAAAATAAAGGTCCTCACTGCAATAATACACTATTAAATCATTTAACCATTGAAACTACTCAACTATTGAACTGTTCAACCATTCCAACTGTCAGTTATCATCCACTATGCCTCCAGTCAACTACATGAAACCTCCATGTACCTAGCAACCAACATAGCAACCATTAAAATTAAGCGTTTATGACCGTTTCCATAGCAACCAACATGATTATACTGCAGTAACTTCTTGTTTCCTGATAGTGGCCACCATGGATACCCTAGTAACAAATGTTTCAAAATAAAAGTCCTCACTAGCAAGTTAGCTAGTTAGCACGGTTAGCATTGTTAACATAGTTAGCATTTTACTATAACTGCTAGAAATCATCAACTAAGTTAACTAATCAACCTGGTTAGCATTGTTAGCAAAGTTAACATTGTTAGCAAAGTTAGCATTGTTAGCATAGTTAACAATTTTAGCATAACTGCTAGAAATCAACAACTAAGTTAGCTAATCAACCTGGTTAGCATTGTTAATATAGTCAGCATTGCTAACACAGTTGGCATTTTTAACATTACTTTTAGAAATCATTAGTTAAGTTAGCTGATCAACCTGGTTAGCATTGTTAACATAGTTAACATTGTTAGCATTTTTACCATAAATGTTAGAAATGATTAGATGTAAACCAATCAACCTGGTTATCATTGTTCATGTTTCAGTGGTTCCATGTTGGTGGAATGAGTTACCCAGTGCTCTCCGTTCCAGCAACAGCTTTGGATCTTTTAAGAGGGGTCTTAAGGCATATTTATTTAATATGCACTTAGTCCTTTGAGTTTGTGATGTGTTATGGTTTGTATAATAGTACTGTTTTGTTATAATTTGTCTATTGATAGAATTTGAAATTTATTTTGCTATTGTCCTTAAATTTAGCCATACCATGCTTTAGTTATTATTATCATATATAATTAACTGAGTGACTTATTTGATTGCTATTCTCATTTCACTGTTTTATTTCTCATTAGGTTAGTGCTTAAAATTATTGTTCTACTGATAATATTACTATTCTCCCTAGTTTGTAATTGTTCACTGTTAATTTAATTTGTATTGTTATTTATTTGTATGTCGCTTTGGACAAAGGCGTCTGCTAAATAACCATAGCCATAGCCATAGCCATAGCCATAGCCATAACATAGTTAACATTTTAACATACCTAGCATGATTACCCTAGCAACCAGCATGGCAACCAATTTAAGTATGAAACCACTATCAACCACTTCCACAATCACAACCTAGCAACCAACATGGTTACCCTAGCAACCAGCCTAGCAATGCCTTGAGTTACTATAGCAACCACCACAACTACCCTAGCAACATCTTAGCAATAATCTTATTTACCCTAGCAACCACCTCATGTACCCTAGCATCAGCCAAGCAACTACTTCCAGCTTGATAACGTCAGGTAATGTTGAATTTGCCTAATCTACCCTTACGACTCTTTAACAACACTTTTTAATCACTGCTGGAGTGTTCAAAGTTGGCATCAAGTATAATATTTCAACCAGCTTCAACCCTTTCTGGTCACATTCATTACATGCCTTTACATTAAGACTTGACTATTGCAACTCACCTCATTTTGTCACAAGATTACAAATGGTTCAAAATGTTGATGCTAGATTAGGCCTATCCACTGGAACTAAGAAGCGTGATCGTATCACTCCTGTTGTGTGAACTGCACTGGCTACCAATGAAATATAGAATTGAATTGAACTGTTTGTTTTTAAAAGGCTTGCATGAATCAGCACCACAACACATCTGCAACACAATACATCTGTCCTGCTACGTCTTCCCAACATTTTCTCTCTTTTCCTTCATCTCAATTTACAACTAGAGCCTTTTCTGTTTCTGCTCAATTCTGGAATAGTCTCCCAAATTAGGTCAATCAATCCATACTATTGATAATTTTAAATCCATGTTAAAAGCTTCTTTTTTTCATTAGGATTCATTAGGATTGTTCAGGACTTGGCAATATTTTCTGTTGTTTCTTAATGGAAGTGAGTGGATTCCGCGCTGATTATCTGCACAAGGTGGAAAGCGGATTTTCTGCCTGTCCACCCCGAGCTGAACGAGTAGAAAAAAGTTCTACTCAAGGCGGATAAATGAAAAAATCTGCCTGGTCACTAACTGCATAAAACTGCATAATTTTGATTGCTGATAATGGTTTATTTTATTATAATCCCATTATAATGTATAGGCCTATTATATTATAGGTACTTTGGGGTTAACTGTAACCATTTTTGAGGCCGTTTAAAACGCACCAAATCAACAGGCCACCTGTTCACCATTCACTCAAATCAACAGGCCACCTGTGCACCATTCAGCCTCAGAAAATGGTTACAGTTAACCCCAAAGTACCATATAGAATTTAATATTATGTTCTACAATGTTTTACTATTTTGTTTATTTTAAAGCATTTTGGATCAACTCTGTCGTGTGAAATGTGCTAATATCATAGGCTATAGTCAATTGACTTTGTCAAACCTAGGTAGCTACCTCTTCAGTCAATGACATCACTCAGTCGCGCACGTGACTTCTTCACTTTGACTTGGAACCCGGCTGGCGTCTACAGCTACACACATTCGTGTCCCAGCTCAGCGGATTGCCGGTCACGTTGGTAGCCTACTGAGCATTCGACTAGAAGTTTCCGTGACTATTCACATTACCTCCAACGTAAGTTTTGTTTGCTTAACGTTAACACTAAAGATATTTTGGTAAGGTTAACACTAACAGCATTCTTTGTATCTTAAATGAGTCTGGTAGCTAAGGCTGGCTAACGTTAACTTTCGAGCTAAGACCACCTGCTAAATCTTCTACGTAGGCTTTGTAAGGTGTTCCCTATCATATCACTTTTATTCGACGTATATGTTGTCCGAAACAATGTTTACGAATTGTTTCCGACATTTGATAGGGTAGTAGCATAGTTGCCTCAAAGTCTGTTATTTGGAAATTGTCGTAGCACTAATTAACGTTAACGTTAGCTACCTATATTGGCTGCTAGAAGGTAACGTTAGGTGAGGTGCTAACTTTCTTGGAATGAAAATTGACTGGGTTTACTGTTTATCGAGCGATTATCTACTTTAACTCGACATAGTTTGTGTGACATTCATTATCATCACTTTTATTTGATGTATGAAAACGGCGTCTATGAATCTGACGTTGGGTAGCAGCTAGCACTCGTTTTGGTAATAAAACTGGCTACACCAGACACGGCAGCTGCATCGAACATTCTAGAAAAAATACACCAGTGTATTGCGTTTGGCTACTATACTGGAGGCTGCAAGAGCCCTAGCACGAAATGAGTTTATTGCTAGTTTATTTTATGCTGAAACCACTGCAGCAACGCTAACTAATTTGAACTTTGAGCGTCACATTAATAACGCCGGTGACAATGTCAGGCGGTTGGAGGCGTTAACGCCTCTACAACGCGGAAGCGTTGCCTTGAACTCGGACGTACATGACAAGGCCAGCACATAACGTAAGCTAGCTGTTGCCAACATCTCTAATAGTAACCTCCATAGGCGCATGAGCAAAGGCCAACAGGGTGATAAAACAAAAATAGACTTGTTGACTTGTAATTAAAAGAAATATGGAGCCTATCAACCTACTGGCCCAATTCGTTTCTGATTCTAATGTTACAATAAACTTATTTTGAATACAAGTCATGCCATAATCTAATGATATTACTTGGTCACACAGATGTGAAGTTGCATTGTGTTAAATTAATGTAATTGTGTTGCCTTGTAATGTTATAGCAGTGCTAACAACCTTTTCCCCTTTATTCACAACAGAAAACAATAGTCTTTCTAAAGACTTCTTCCATTCTCCACCCTCCATCTCCACCTTCCTTTGTGGTTTTTGCCACGGGGATTTGTGGTGCTGCGGACTTAAGGTATGTAATTTTAATTATTTTTACTGCTAGACCAGCTATGCTGATTGCTTACACCTTTTATTTGCTAACACAAACATGTCAATTATGTGTTTCTTGACTTGGTGGTAGGTGATAACAGACATTCTAATGTGCAGCTGCCTACACAATCAGCTCCTGATCTGCATAATATACAGCTGTGCTGAGTTTTGCGTTAGTTTTCTTTGCTCACTTAAGTGAATTCATCCGATATCACTATTACTGGCGTATAGCTGAAATTGATGGAACCAAGAATGTTTTTTCACTGTGGAACAAGCAAAGCAGCAATGTTGCAGTCTTCCT
Organism: Sardina pilchardus; assembly: GCF_963854185.1. Classification (NCBI taxonomy): domain Eukaryota; kingdom Metazoa; phylum Chordata; class Actinopteri; order Clupeiformes; family Clupeidae; genus Sardina; species Sardina pilchardus. The sequence goes on along the minus strand of NC_084994.1, from coordinate 15,697,835 downwards.
TATTTTTGGAAGTATGTAACATGTTTTTTTCTTTCTTTTTTGTTTCCCTTTCAGGCTTGTTCCAGACCAGCCCTTCAGTGGTGTCTTCCATCTCCACCCTCCATCTCCACCCTCCATCTCCAACTTCCTTCTCCACCTTCCCTTGTGGTTTTTGCCACGAAAAACAAAAAAAATCTCAAGTCTTCATTTGTGGTGCTGCAGACTTCAGGTATGTCATTTTAATTATGTTTACTGCTAGACCAGCTATGCTGCTTGCTTACACCTTTTATCTGCTAACACAAACATGTAAATTATGTGTTTCTTGACTGAAGAAAAATAGCTACTTTTTACAGTTGCTTGTCTTGATATGGTAGGTACATATTTTTAAGTACCTACCATGTCGCCATCCACAACTACAAATGTGTCCACTTTTTCTTTTTATTAAAAGTAACCATCATATAATCAACCATCACAAGTTTTTAACTCATAAAGGGTGATGGCCGACAATCTAATGTGCAGCTGCCTACAAAATCTGCTCCTATTCTACATAATATACAGCTGTGCTGAATTTTGTATTAGTTTTCTTTGCTCACTTCACTTAACTCATCCTTTTAGTATTACAGGGGTATTGCTGAAATGAATAGAAACGATAATGCTTTTTCACTGTGAAGCAAGCAAAGCAGCAATGATGCTGTGGTCCTTATTTTTGGAAGTGTTTAACATGTGTGTTTCTCTTTTGTTTCCCTTTCAGGCTTGTTCCAGACCAGCCCTGTCAGAGTGGTGTCTGTCACTTGTGACACTGTGCCTGTCTGTCTGCACACCCTGCACTGCACTCATATACAACAGAACCCACTTACGCCTACTGCAAACATATAACGACAAGTGACACTTTCTGAGAACATACTTGACTGCACATACTATACTCTTTACATACAACTCTGTCCCCTCAGACAACTTCTTTGAGACTTTTAAACTTGAATACTCCTTTGAAACTTGAATACTCCTTTGAAAACTTGAAAACTTGAAAACTTGAAAACTTTGAACTTGAATACCACTCTGAACCAGCAGCATCCTTTAACATAACATACCTACAAACATACCTGCAAACATATAACGACAAGAATTGATCACTTTCTGACCACACATACTCTGAACTGTATAAAGACTCTGAAACATACTAAGAACTACCTGTGAACTATTCAGATAGAGAACTATTTCTGTGAACTTTTACATACCTCACATACAACATTTGTATATTTGAATAATTTCTGTCAAAGTTGTCTTTGCTGTTGCATATCTACTTTTAGACCTGAGCTGTGCTGCAAGACTGAACCTGGTCTGTGTGAGGACTTCAACATTCCATCCTAGTTCTGCATAAAACTTATCTCAAGGGCTGCCTCTCATTCTTCATCGGTGTCATCAAGTGTTGCCTCTACCTAACAGTTCCAGTGCCATATTTGATCATTTAATCAATAATTTAACTTAAGTAAATATTTTGTGTGAAAGCTCATACTCTGAACCATATAAAGACTCTGAACCATTACGGATAACTACAGTCTGTTAACTATTCACATAGAGAACTGTTACTGTGAAATATACATACCCATCAACGTTTATATTTGAATAATATCTGCCAAAGTTGTCTTTGCTGTTGCATACCTACTTTTACACCTGAGCTGTGCTGCACGACTGAACCTGGGCTGTGTGAGGACTTCAACATTCCATCCTAGTTCTGCATAAAACTGGTCATCTCAAGGGCAATTCATTTGTTGGGCCCACTGATCATTGTAATAAACCACTGAAATAAATACTAGTGTTTGGATATTGAGTTTAACATTTAATCTCATCTATCTTGTCTATATACTCAGATTACATTGATTAAGTAACTTGTCTCAATTCTGTCTGTGGAACATAGAGTATATGTGCTAGTGTGTAATCTGTGATAAACAAATATTTTGTACAACCAATATTAGATTTGACTTGACCATTAGACTATATTTAGCTTGTTATATTTTGAAACATGGGAAGAAAAGGCCGTCGCTCAGAGGCTCAAAAGAGACGTTGGCGTAAATTGGACCTCTCTGAAGTTGAAACACATCAGTCTTCATTAGACCAGAGTGACTTGAATGACCGAGAACAGGTAAATGAGGTAACTAGTGATTCCCGCATGAATACGGAGCAGAGACCCATCACGCGTGTTCAAGCAACTCATTACCAAGGTGATGTAAGATATGGGAACAACAGTAACAAGCAGTGCACCTGCAATTCCCTGGTATTTCTTGCTACACTTCAGTACCGAACAGAGCTCAACAGTGATGATCTTGACTACATTTTGCAAAAAGGTAACTTGATGTACAGTGAAGCACAGGAAAGGTTGAGCATGAGAGGCAATGCACATGACCACTTGGCTCTTGATGAATTACCTGATAGTGTTGAGATCTATGGACAAATGTATCATATTGAGAAGTGCCTGTCACGGTATGGTAATCTAAGGCAAAATGGACCTGATGGTGTGGACTTCCTACAGCTCTCTGAAAGACTGCATTGTTTGTCAAATGATGTAAAGTTTGCACTGCTAACTTTAGGTTGCTTAACAATAGCTTTGTTTCGAGATGATGATAAATATGGACTTTTTGATCCACACTCAAGAACACCTGATGGCTTTCCAGCAAACAATGGCACTGCTGTGATGTTGACCTTTGTCAACTTGAATGACATGATTGATCATCTGCTTGCATTCTGGACCATCCTTGAATCACATGATGAATGGATTTATGAGTTAATGCCAGTGTTATTTACATCTGAGTGTAATAATGACCAACGAAGCCACACTGACAATGTGCAACCTTCTCGGACTGCAGAGTTCCACGTTCCAGCCATTTCTGTGAATTCACGCACTAAATGTAATAAGGATCGCAGGCGCCGAAAAACTGCCAAAGCACAAAAGGACATGCCCTTCAGTGAGAACAACAGAATCAGACAGCGGAAATATTATGAACAGAATAGAACGAAAAAAATGGAATATGAAAGAAAGAGGTATGCAAACTGCATTCAACACAAAAAGAAATCCTACCTCAGAGACCGTTACATGCATGAACCTGACTATAAGTTGAAAAAAAAGTTATACTTCAACAGCCGGTACTCCTGTGACCTGAGTTTTAGATCAAGAAAACAGGCTTACCTAAAGAAATGTTACTCAAGTGACCTGAATTTTCGATCAAGGCAGCAGGCTTACATACTGAAACGTTACTCAAGTGACCTGAATTTTAGATCAAGGCAGCAGGCTTTCATACAGAAACGTTATGCCCATGATTTAACCTATCGTTCAAGACAGAAGTTGACCATGAAAAATCACTATGCAAATGATCCAACATACAGGCAGAAAAAAAGGGAAACCTTTACTGACAGATACAGAAATGATCCTGTTTACAGGCATTATCGTTCTCTACAAAAAAGGAAAACTGCAAGTGTGGGCCTAAATAACAGTTTCCAGAGAATGCTTAGCAAAATACGGTGTGCTTTAAATATACAGCGCAAGTACCGTCATCTTACACACCTGTCCAGACTTCAATCAGAGCAAGAGGTTGAACAACAGTCCAGACTTCAATCAGAGCAAGAGGTTGAACAGCAGTCAACACGAACAGAAAGCACCCTTTTGCATGATGCCATCACATCTTTTCGAATGGATGTACAGAACGGCCCCACTTTTGTGTGTACAGTGTGTCACAGAGCTTTGTTTCATAACCAGGTAAAAGAGTGCAATTATGAATGTTATCAAAAGAATCGAGACATGGTTAATCGATGCTTAACAGGCGAATATGTACATATATGCAGCGAGCAGTGCAGTGCACTTGAATCATGTTGTGCATCAGATGAAAAGACAGAGTGGATTTGTTACAGCTGTGATGAAAACTTAAAGATGGGGAAAATGCCGGCCATTGCTGCAAACAATATGTTAGAGCTATCACCAATTCCTCCAGAGCTCAGTAATCTTAATATACTTGAAAGACACATCATTGCACGGTACATACCATTTGCAAAAATAATCAGTCTTCCTAAAGGCCAGCAGAAATTAATACATGGTGGAGTTGTGTGTGTCCCTTCAGAGGTAGAATCAACAGTCAATGCTTTGCCTAGACCCAACAGCGAGTCACAACTTTTGAAAGTGAAGTTGAAACGAAGAATGAACTATACAGGGCATTACCAGTTCCAAACTGTAGACATGACCAAAGTTTTACGTGCCTTATCCAAACTGAAAGAGATGCATTCAGAGTACAAGGACATAACCATAACTAATGACACACAAGCTTTTGGGGATGGAATGAATAGCTTGGCAGATGAAAATTACAGTGCTGTAGAGGAAGTTGATCTAATGGAGACTGATGCAGTGGATGAGTTTGACTTTACTGACCAAGAACATTCAGAGATAAATAGTGCAGGTAATCAACCTAATAATGAAACCCATGAGTTACATGATAACCAGGATTCACTTGACACTGAGCAGGACACAAGTCAACAAAATGGTGGATGCTCTATAGATTCATGCTTACAGCCAGCTGATATTGCACAGGAAATGATAACATTTGGTGAAGGTATATTCACTGTGGCACCAGCTGAAGGAAACAGACCAGTGAGTTTTTTCAGAGTTCCTAAACTAGAGGCAATGGCTTTCCCTGTACAGTTCCCCACTGGAATGAACACTTTGGATGAAACACAAAGATCAATGAAATTATCGCCAAGCAGATATTTCAATGCACGTCTCTTTTGTGTTGACAATCGTTTTGCTCTCGACTCCAATTATATATTTTTCGCACAATTTATCACAGAAATGCATTTGGCAAAGTCTTCTATGTCTATTCAACTGCGTAAAGGAAAACCTATGACCAGAGATGGACGCAAAATAACTGCAAGATTGCTCCAAGACAAACATGAAGTGCAAAAACTGATACGGAACAAAGACGCCACACGATTCATGCAACCTTTGAGAGGTACTCCTGCATACTGGGAAAGAACACTCAGAGACCTCTTTGCAATGCTTCGCCAGCTGGGTACCCCAACATTCTTCTGTACATTTAGTGCTGCTGAAATGAGATGGCCAGAGGTCATACAAACAATAAAGGCACAGCAAGGAGAGCAGGTTGACTTTTCTGAGCTTGACTGGGCATCAAAATGTGAGATTTTACGTAGCAACCCTGTCACCACCATGCGCATGTTTGACAAGCGTGTTGATGCACTTCTCAGACACCTACTTTTGTCACCAGCACAGCCCATTGGTGAGGTCATTGACTACTTTTTCCGAGTGGAGTATCAAGCTAGAGGTTCGCCACATATACATATGTTGGTTTGGTGTAAGAACGCACCTGTATTTGAAGATGACCCAGATGAGAGAGTGTGTGAATTTGTGGACAAGTACATAACATGTCAGCTGCCTGACCCAAATACTGACCCTGAGCTTTTCAAAATAGTGACAGAGGTGCAAACCCACAGCAAAAGGCACTCAAAGTCATGTAAGAAAGGAAATAAGCACTGCCGGTTTGGATTCCCGAAACAGCCTGTCGAGAGCACATTTATAACACGACCCATGCCAGCAGAGCTCATGGACGAATCTGACGATGAATCTGATCATGACCGCTCCTCCATGTCTCCTGAAGAAGCTAAAACTAAGCTGAGGCCTTTATGGGAATTGCTGAATAATTCCACAACATTGTTTGAAAGCATCCCACAGCTACTTGCCCAATGCAACTTAAGCTATGAGGAATACCTAAACTGTGTCAGTTCATTAACAACGTCCAGTGTGCTAGTGATGAAACGTCAACCAAAGGACTGCTGGATTAATGGCTATAATGAGCATTTGTTAAGGGCCTGGAATGCAAACATTGATATTCAGTTCATCCTGAACCCTTATTCCTGTCTGATGTACATCTTATCATACATTTCCAAAGCTGAACATGAGATGAGTGAGTATTTGAAAAGAGTTGTGTCTGACACTTCTCAATCCAATACCTCTGACACTGAGGAAATGAAACAAATCATGCAAGCATACTCCAAAAACAGAGAAGTTAGTGTTCAAGAGGCTGTTGCACGAGTCTGTAGCTTGAAACTGAAGTCTTGCTCTCGAAATGTGATATTTATACCCACTGATGACAATGCTTTAAAAATGAGTGTCCCATTAAGATACCTGAATAACAGAATTCCTGATTCAGAGAATGTTTGGATGTCCGGAATGCCAGATAAATACAAAAACAGACCAGATACACCAGAGTTTGCAACAATGTTTTTGGCAGAGTTTGCTTCCACTTACAGAGTTGTGTATGGAAGGCAGAAAGAAGGAAAAAAGGTTTTACCACTTCAAAATGAAATGGGCTTCATTCAAAAGCGAACAAGAGGAAAGCCTGCCATTATCAGATATGCCCGATTTTCTGAGCAAAAGACTCCAGAGAAATTCTATGGCACATTGCTCAAACTGTACCTCCCTTATCGTTCAGATTCACAACTGAAACCCACAGGATTTCCAACGTATGAGTCATTTTATACATCAGGCTATATATGTCTTCCTGGAAGAGACTATAATGAGAGAGTAGTTTCTGTTGTCAAGAAGAACAGGTCACAATATGAAAAGAACAGTGATGCAATAGAGAAAGCTATTGAGAACATAGAAGAAAATGGACCTATGGAGGATGCATGGACAACACTTGCACCTGAGACAGAGCTTCTTCGACTTGAGTGCATTTCTGAGCGTGAGGAAATGAATCCAGACGAAATGAATGAACGAGATGACATTCCTGAATACAGCTCAAGTACCACAAACAGAGGAAGTGCAGCACCAATGTTTGAGGCTCCTCAAATAGACCCCACTGTGGTCCGTAACATGTATCAAAATCTAAATCAAACGCAGGCATCTATATTCTACACAGTGCGTAAATGGTGCATGAGACGTGTATGTGGACAGAATGCCGATCAGTTCTTTTACTTTGTCACTGGTGGAGCTGGAACTGGTAAATCACACCTCATCAAATGCATTTACACAGAGGCATCAAAGATACTCCGCAAGTTACCTCGCATCACAGAGGAAAGAGACATGTCCATGCCCACTGTCCTTCTCACATCATTTACTGGCACAGCAGCTTACAACATATCTGGCAAGACACTGCATTCTGTACTGAAACTACCAAGAAGCCTTAAACCACCTTATCAGTGCCTTGGAAACCGTCTAGATGAAGTGAGAGCAACCTTATCCAATGTTGAAATAATTGTCATTGATGAAGTGTCCATGATATCAAAATCACTCTTTGCATATGTCAATTGGAGACTGCAAGAAATCAAAGGCAGCAAAAAACCTTTTGGCGGAGTCTCAATACTTGCCTGTGGCGATTTCAACCAGATAAGTCCCCCTGGTAAAGCCAAACCTCTCTGTGTGTTTGAGGATCATGTTCTTGATATCTGGAATGATCGGTTCCAAGTAGTCACTCTCACAGAAATCATGCGCCAGAAAGATGATGTGCCATTTGCTGAGCTGCTCAACAGGATAAGAGTGAAACGCAAAGGAGAGGCATTATCTGAAGCAGACAGAGCTCTACTTGCACAGGCCATATGTCAACCTGATGACTGTCCCAAAGACATTCTGCATGTTTTTGCTACTAATAAAGAAGTAAACCAACACAATGCAAACACAATATCTGCTCTATACTCTGATCTGATCAACATTGATGCACATGACTATAAGAAAGATCTACGAACTGGTCGGATGGAAAGACAGAGTGCACCTTTTGAAGGACATAAAGGAGATTTACCAGACAGACTACAAGTTGCTGATGGTGCTCGTGTGATGCTAATAAGAAACATAGATGTGGAAGATGGACTGGTGAATGGTTCATTTGGAAGGATTGGTAAAATTGTTTATCATGACCAAGATGGCAGATCACTTGTAAAAATGCTTGGTGTTGAATTGGACAGTCCCAATGCAGGGCAAAGACATCGCAATAAAGGACCAGAAGGACCGGACAATTTGGTGTACATTGAAAGAGTAGAGGAACCTCTTAGTAAAAAGGGTGTGGTTCGTCACCAATTTCCAATGACTCTAGCCTTTGGTTGTACCATACATAAATGTCAAGGCATGACGACAGTTTCTGCAGTGGTCTCGTTGCAGCGCATATTTGAACCTGGCATGGCATACGTTGCTCTCAGCAGAACGACTTCACTACATGGTCTACGCATAGTTGATTTTGATGAAAACAAAATATATGCCGATCCAGAAGTGACCGTTTCCGTGGACAGTATGCAAAAAGTCGACTTTAGAAATGCCATGCCCCTTCTTCACTGCCTCCCCACTCTGAGATCACCATCTTTAACACTAATCCATCACAACACTGAAGGACTGTCAGCCCATATTGATGACATTAAGAGACATCATGAATTGAGCCTCGCAGATATTTTGTGCTTTACTGAAACACACCTTTTTGGCACATTTGTCCCAGAAAATATCCATTTGGAGAACTATCGAATGTATAAGCGCAATAGACATGTGTCATACACTACTCTTTCACATTTTGCACAGAAAAATGGTGGGGGAGTTGCTATGTTTGTAAAAAGCCATCTTCAAGCCCATCACATGCCATACATACAGGGTGTGACTGATCTCGAATTCCTTGTTTTGAAATTTGTTGCTCCAGTTCCACTACTAATTGCAGTGATTTACAGACCACCGGATTACAACACGAACCTATTTTTGCCAAATCTCTGCCATCTACTGGAGTCTTTACATGTTATTGCTGATAGTCCAGTTATAGTCTGTGGGGATTTTAATGAGGACATGTTGACCAATGGAAGAAAGCCAATCTATGAGTTGTTCCAGTCTAAAGGATTCACAAATCTCATTACCACCTCCACCACTGAGAAGAACACATTGTTGGATAACATCTTCATCTCTGATCCTCAGCACTGTGCCCATTCAGGTGTTATACAGACATATTACAGTTATCATGATCCTGTGTTCTGTATTCTTAATTAATTTTTGGTTCATCAAATCTTTCGTACATCAAATCTTTTGTACATCATGTCATTTTACACATTTTACTCATTTTAAACCATTATATTAACTTACACATTTTACTAATTTAGAACCATTTTATCAATATTATAACAACTAGAAGCTATGAAATATGATGAATGTTTTATGACAAAAACCAAAATCAGGGTTCCCACTCTAAGTCAAATATAAAATTCCTTGACTTTTCCCCGACACAAAAAAACTGAATTTCTATAGACTTTATAATGAAAGGTACAACAGATCAACCAATGATTTTGGTGTAATTGTGTGGCGTCCAATAATCTTTTACCTTTTTTTAAAGCCAACAAATGGACATTGAATAATTAAAAGTTGGGCCACTCATACAATAAAGTTGTCCTCCAAAGAGGGGGGGTTGGTGGTGGGTTTAAATTACAAAAAATGAAGTTGAACTGATTAATGAAATAGCCCTTATACTGCTTGTTTTCAATATCAAGATAAAGATCAAGAAAATTCTATTTAATGAAAGGTCAAAAACGTCAAACTCTACATCCAGAGGCTATTTGATTTGTATAGATGTGTGCTCTATGAACTGTCTCTAGCTTATTGTATTTGAGGCTTATGATTTTGGAGGAATCTAATCATCAAACCTTTTACATGCTGATTAATTTGAATTACATGCTGATAATTAAAATCAAATATTCCATGAATCAATTATATAAACAATCCATATGTTTTACTGATGCCATTTGATACCACATGAATGTTAGATGTTCAAACTAAATTGATCTCTCTCTCTCTCTTGCTTCCTCATTATGCATGAACTATATTATCAACTGGATCTCTTAGATTACATCTGAATTCAATTTCATATCTTTGCATTAAACTATCAGCCTATGAACAACTTTTAAACGATCTACTTTTAAAATATCAACATTCATTAAACTTTCTGCATCAACATCCATTAAACTATCTATCATCATTCATTACACTTAATGTGTATCAACCATTCAACCATTCCAACTGTCAGTTATCATCAACTATACCTCCAGCCAACTATATTAAACTTCCACCTACTTAGCAACCAACATAGCAACCGTTGAAATAAAGCATCTATGTCAGTTTCCATAGCAACCAACATGATTTTTCTAGACAACCACTATAGTAACCACCCTAGCAACAGCTTAGCAACTACCTCAAGTACCCTACCAACAGCCTATCAATTACCTTAAGTACCCTAGCAACAATCAACATGCATTAAACTATCTGTCAATCAACAATCATTAAATTGTCTTTTAAGCTATCCATATTCAACTTTTAACCTACTGATACACTATCAACTTTCATTAAATTATGCAACCACCATGTCTACCCTAGCAACACCTTAGTAACCATATCTACATTATCTTTTTCTACATTTTTGCATTTTCATGCACTGGTAATTCCTTGGAATTGCATTTCTAGTTATTATTAAACTTCTTCTTCTAACGCTCGCAATTCAGCTTCAACCGTTTAACGTAGAAACTTCATTCAAACTTTGTTGCGTAGGTCTTGCTTATGCCATATGTGCTTTGTATTTTTCAACTTTGTAACTTTTATACTTTTTAAACTATTAGTTAAAAACTATCACCATTTCCCCCATAGACTTAACATTGCTCATTATGACATCACGGCAGCAATTAGAATGTTACCCCAGCTGGTCAGCCACCTGGGCACCAACTGTCAGTTTCTCTCAGGCTCCTCTCTGAAGACTACATATTCTGTTCCCCTGTATCCTCTGCGCACAACAGTATCAAAATAAGTCCTCCTAATTCCATCCAACTTTATATCCATTCATCTTCTTCAAACCATTCACTCATCCACCCATTCTAAACAGTCTGCCTATCAACAACATCAATTAGACGCTCTACATTGAACTTTTAAACAATCTACTCTGTCTCAGGCTGGCTCTCTTAAGACTAGCCAGTTAAATTGATTACACCTGTATCTGTATCCACTACTCTCAGTAGAGAGCTGTGTCTCTCCATTCTACAAGAATATAAGGCACATTCCATCCAACATTCTATCCATTCATCTTCTTCAGACCATTCACTCATCCACCCATTAAACTGTCTATCAACATCTATTAAACAATCTGTCTATCAACATCCATTAAACTCTCTGTCTATCAACATTAATTAGACTATCTACATTCAACTTTTAAATTATTTACTCTGTCTCAGGCTTTAAGAGTATTCTGGCTCTCTTAAGACTAGCCAGTTAAATTGATTACACCTGTGTCAACTACTCTCAGAGAGCTGTATCAGTGTCTCTCTTAACAAGAATATAAGGCACATTCCATCCAACCTTCTATCCATTCATCTTCTTCAGACCATTCACTCATCCACCCATTAAACTGTCAATCAATATCTATTAAACAATCTGCCTATCAACATCCATTAAACATTCTATCTATCAACATTAATTAGACTATCTACATACAACTTTTAAAGTATTTACTGTGGGTCCCTCTCAAGCAGCGTTTATATGTCCTCCCTCGCTCCTTGATCCTCGATCCTCAATGATCTACATAAAGAAAGATAGAAGAAGGGCTAGACTATCCCATTGTTGCCGCTCCATCATTCTTTATGTAGATCAGTGAGGAGCGAGAGAGGACGCGTAAACGCTATGAGAGGCACCTTCTGTCTCAGGCTTTAAGCATACAATCTCATTAAGACTACACATCCTGTTTCACTACTTCCTCTGTCCACAACTGTTTCAAAATAAAGGTCCTCACTGCAATAATACACTATTAAATCATTTAACCATTGAAACTACTCAACTATTGAACTGTTCAACCATTCCAACTGTCAGTTATCATCCACTATGCCTCCAGTCAACTACATGAAACCTCCATGTACCTAGCAACCAACATAGCAACCATTAAAATTAAGTGTTTATGACCGTTTCCATAGCAACCAACATGATTATACTGCAGTAACTTCTTGTTTCCTGATAGTGGCCACCATGGATACCCAAGCAACAAATGTTTCAAAATAAAAGTCCTCACTAGCAAGTTAGCTAGTTAGCATGGTTAGCATAGTTAGCATTGTTAGCATAGTTAGCATTTTTAGCATAACTGCAAAAAAATCATCAACTAAGTTAGCTAATCAACCTGGTTAGCATTGTTAGCAAATTTAGCATTGTTAGCATTTTTAGCATTACTGCCAGAAATCATCGGTTAAGTTAGCTAATCAACATTTTAACATGAATAGAAATCATTAGTTAAGTTAGAACTGGAACGTTTCATCTTTAAACTGTCTACCTTCACACTATCAACTCTCTGTAAACTATGCAACCACTATATTTACCCTAGCTACATCTTAGTAACCATATCTACATTATCTATCTATTTTTGCATTTTCATGCACTGGTAATTCCTTGGAATTGCATTTCTAGTTCTTCTTCTAACGCACGCAATTCAGCTTGAACCGTTTAACGTAGAAACTTCATTCAAACGTTGTTGCGTAGGTCTTGCTTATGTCATGTGTGCTTTGTATTTTTCAACTTTGTAACTTTTATACTTTTTAAACTATTAGTTAAAAACTATTACAATTTCCCCCATAGACTTAACATTGCTCATTATGACATCACGGCAGCAATTAGAATCTTAAGCCAGGTGGCCGGCCACCTGGGCACCAACTGTCAGTTTCTCTGGCTATAAGCATACAGTCTCTCAGAAGACTACACATATCCTGTTAAACTGTTTCCTCTGTCCACAACTGTTTCAAAATAAAAGTCCTCACTGCAATAATACACTATTAAATCATTTAACCATTGAAACTACTCAACTATTTAACTGTTCAACCATGACAATGGATACCCTTGCAACAAATGTTTAAAAATAAAAGTCCTCACTAGCAAGATAGCTAGTTAGCATGGTTAGCATTTTTAGCATAACTGCTAGAAATGATTGGCTAAGTTAGCTAATCAACCTTGTTAGCATTGTTAGCATAGTTAACATTGCTAGCATAGTTAACATTTTTAGCATAACTGTTAGAAATCATTAGCTAAGTTAGCTAATCAACCTGGTTAGCACTGTGAGCATAGTTAGCATAGTTAACATTTTTACCAGTACTGCATGAAATCAGTAGCTAAGTTAACCAATCAACCTGGTTATCATTGTTACCATAGTTAACATTTTAACATGAATAGTAATCATTAGTTAAGTTAGAACTGGGAATGTTTCAGCTTTAAACTGTCTACCTTCACACTATCAACTCTCTGTAAACTATGCAACCACCATGTTTACCCTAGCTACACCTTAGTAACCATATCTACATTATCTATCTATTTTTGCATTTCATGCACTGGTAATTCCTTGGAATTGCGTTTCTAGTTAAACTTCTTCTTCTAACGCAGCCAATTCAGCTTCAACCGTTTAACGTAGAAACTTCATTCAAACGTTGTTGCGTAGGTCTTGCTTATGCCATGTCTGCTTTGTATTTTTCAACTTTGTAACTTTTATACTTTTTAAACTATTAAATAAAAACTATTAACAATTTCCCCATAGACTTAACATTGCTCATTATGACATCACGGCAGCAATTAGAATGTTACGCCAGGTGGCCAGTCCAGGTGCAGCAGCTCTCTCTCTCTCTCTCTCAGGCTTTAACATTTTCTGTTCCCCTGTATCAACTGTATCAACTTAAGTCTTCCTAATTCCATCCAACTTTCTATCCATTCATCTTCTTCAAACCATTCACTCATCCACCCATTCTAAACAGTCTGCCTATCAACATCAATTAGACAGATCTACATTCAACTTTTAAACAATCTACTCTGTCTCAGGCTTACACTCTGGCTCTCTTAAGACTAGCCAGTTAAATTGATTACACCTGTATCTGTATCCACTACTCTCAGTAGAGAGCTGTGTCTCTCCATTCTACAAGAATATAAGGCACATTCCATCCAACTTTCTATCCATTCATCTTCTTCAGACCATTCACTCATCCACCCATTAAACATTAAACCTATTAAACAATCTGCCTATCAACATCCATTAAACTCTCTGTCTATTAACATTAATTAGACTATCTACATTCAACTTTTAAATTATTTACTCTGTCTCAGGCTTTAAGCATACACTCTGGCTCTCTTAAGACTAGCCAGTTAAATTGATTACACCTGTATCAACTACTCTCAGAGAGCTGTATCAGTGTCTCTCTTAACAAGAATATAAGGCACATTTCATCCAACCTTCTATCCATTCATCTTCTTCAGACCATTCACTCATCCACCCATTAAACTGTCAATTATCTATTAAACAATCTGCCTTTCAACATCCATTAAACATTCCGTCTATCAACATTAATTAGACTATCTACATACAACTTTTAAAGTATTTACTGTGGGTGCCTCTCAAGCAGCGTTTATATGTCCTCCCTCGCTCCTCCATCCTCAATGATCTACATAAAGATAGAAGAAGGGCTAGACTATCCCATTGTTGCTGCTCCATCATTCTTTATGTAGATCAGTGAGGATCGAGGAGCGAGAGAGGACGCGTAAACGCTATACGAGAGGCACCTTCTGTCTCAGGCTTTAAGCATACAATCTCATTAAGACTACAGATCCTGTTTCACTACTTCCTCTGTCCACAACTGTTTCAAAATAAAGGTCCTCACTGCAATAATACACTATTAAATCATTTAACCATTGTAACTACTCAACTATTTAACTGTTCAACCATTCCAACTGTCAGTTATCATCAATTATGCCTCCATTCAACTACATGAAACCTCCATGTACCTAGCAACCAACATAGCAACCATTAAAATTAAGCGTTTATGACCGTTTCCATAGCAACCAACTTGATTATACTGCAGTAACTTTATGTTTCCTGATAGTGGCCACCATGGATACCCTAGCAACAAATGTTTCAAAATAAAAGTCCTCACTAGCAAGTTAGCTAGTTAGCAAAGTTAGCATTGTTAGCAATTTTAGCATAACTGCTAGAAATCAACAACTAAGTTAACTAATCAACCTGGTTAGCATTGTTAATATAGTTAGCATTGCTAACACAGTTGGCATTTTTAACATAACTTTTAGAAATCATTAGTTAAGTTAGCTGATCAACCTGGTTAGTGGTTAGCATTGTTAACATTGTTAGCATTTTTACCACAACTGTTAGAAATCATTAGATGTAAACCAATCAACCTGGTTATCATTGTTAACATAGTTAACATTTTAACATACCTAGCATGATTACCCTAGCAACCAGCATGGCAACCAATTTAAGTATGAAACCACTATCAACCACTTCCACAATCACAACCTAGCAACCAACATGGTTACCCTAGCAACCAGCCTAGCAATGCCTTGAGTTACTATAGCAACCACCACAACTACCCTAGCAACATCTTAGCAATAATCTTATTTACCCTAGCAACCACCTCATGTACCCTAGCATCAGCCTAGCAACTACTTCCAGCTTGATAACGTCAGGTAATGTTGAATTTGCCTAATCTACCCTTACGACTCTTTAACAACACTTTTTGATCACTGCTGGAGTGTTCAAAGTTGGCATCAAGTATAATATTTCAACCAGCTTCAACCCTTTCTGGTCACATTCATTACATGCCTTTACATTAAGACTTGACTATTGCAACTCACCTTATTTTGTCACAAGATTACAAATGGTTCAAAATGTTGCTGCTAGATTACCTATCCACTGGAACTAAGAAGCGTGATCGTATCACTCCTGTTGTGTGAACTGCGCTGGCTACCAATGAATATAGAACTGAATTGAACTGTTTGTTTTTAAAAGGCTTGCATGAATCAGCACCACAACACATCTGCAACACAATACATCTGTCCTGCTACGTCTTCCCAACATTTTCTCTCTTTTCCTTCATCTCAATTTACAACTAGAGCCTTTTCTGTTTCTGCTCAATTCTGGAATAGTCTCCCAATTTAGGTCAATCAATCCATACTATTGATAATTTTAAATCCATGTTAAAGCTTCTTTTTTTTCATTAGGATTCATTAGGACTTTTCAGGACTAGACAATATTTTCTGTTGTTTCTTAATGGAAGTGAGTGGATTCCGCGCCGATTATCTGCACAAGGTGGAAAGCGGATTTTCCGCCTGTCCACCCCGAGCTGAACGAGTAGAAAAAAGTTCTACTCAAAGCGGATAAATGAAAAAATCTACCTGGTCACTAACATTCGAATGTGCGCAGCGGACCTTTTAAAAACTATTTAAACTGCATCATTTCGATTGCTGATAATGGTTTATTTCATTATAATCCCATTATAATGTATAGGCCTATTATATTATAGGTACTTTAGGGTTAACCATTTTTGAGGCCGTTTAAAATGCACCAAATCAACAGGCCACCTGTTCACCATTCACTGAAATCAACAGGCCACCTGTGCACCATTCAACAGCTTCAGAAAATGGTTACAGTTAACCCCAAAGTACCATATACAATTTAATATTATGTTCTACAATGTTTTACTATTTTGTTTATTTTAAAGCATTTTGGATCAACTCTGTCGTGCGAAATGTGCTAATATTATATAGTCAATTGACTTTGTCAAACCTAGGTAGCTATACCTCTTCAGTCAATGACATCACTCAGTCGCGCACGTGACTTCTTTACTTTGGAACCCGGCTGGAGTGGCGTCTACACACTACTCACATTCGTGTCCCAGCTCAGCGGATTGCCGGTCACGTTGGTATCCTACTGAGCCTTCGACTTACTTCGACCAGAAGTTTCCGTGACTCTTCACATTACCTCCAACGTAAGTTTTGTTTGCTTAACGTTAACACTAAAGATATTTTGGTAAGGTTAACACTAACAGCATTCTTTGTATCTTAAATGACTCTGGTAGCTAAGGCTGGCTAACGTTAACTTTCGAGCTAAAGACCACCTGCTAGCTAAATCTTCTACTTAGGCTTTGCGAGGTGTTCCCTATCATGTCACTTTTATTCGACGTATATGTTGTCCAAAACAATGTTTACGAATTGTTTCCGACATTTGGTAGGGTAGTAGCATAGCTGCCTCAAAGTCTGTTATTTGGAAATTGTCGTAGCACTAATTAACGTTAACGTTAGCTACCTATATTGGCTGCTAGAAGGTAACGTTAGGTGAGGTAACTTTCTTGGAATGAAAATTGACTGGGTTTACTGTTTGTCGAGCGATTATCTACTTTAACTCGACATAGTTTGTGTGACAATCATCACTTTTATTTGGTGTATGAATTGTCGAAAAACGGCGACCTATGAATCTGACGTCGGGTAGCAGCTAGTAGCTGCTACTCGCTTTGGTAATAAAACTGGCTACACCAGACACGGCAGCTGCATCGAACATTCTAGAAAAATACACAAGTGTTTTGCGTTTGGCTAATATACTGGAGGCTGCAAGAGCCCTAGCACAAATGAGTTTATTGCTAGTTATTTTATGGTGAAACCACTGCAGCAACGCTAACTAATTTGAACTTTGAGTGTCACATTAATAACGCCGGTGACAATGTCAGGCGGTTGGAGGCGTTAACGCCTCTACAACGCGGTAGCGTTGCCTTGAACTCCGACGTACATGACAAGGCCAGCACATAACGTAAGCTAGCTGTTGCCAACATCTCTAATAGTAACCTCCATAGGCGCATGAGCAATGGACAACAGGGTGATAAAACAAAAATAGACTTGTCGACTTGTAATTAAAAGAAATATGGAGCCTATCAGGCTACTGGTCCAATTCGTTT
Source organism: Sardina pilchardus (assembly GCF_963854185.1). Lineage (NCBI taxonomy): Eukaryota > Metazoa > Chordata > Actinopteri > Clupeiformes > Clupeidae > Sardina > Sardina pilchardus. The sequence continues at coordinate 15,680,108 of NC_084994.1, read as the reverse complement.
CTGATTCTAATGTTACAATACACTTATTTTGAGTATGCCATATAATCTAATGATATTACTTGGTCACACAGATGTGAAGTTGCATTGTGTTAAATCAATGTAATGGTGTTGCCTTGTAATGTTATAGCAGTGGTAACAACATTTTCCCCTTTATTCACAACAGAAAACAATAGTCTTTCTAAAGACTTCCTCCATTCTCCACCCTCCATCTCCTCCCTCCATCTCCACCTTCCCTTGTGGTTTTTGCCACGGGTAAAAAAAATCTTCATTTGTGGTGCTGCGGACTTCAGGTATGTCATTTTAATTTTTTACTGCTAGACCAGCTATGCTGCTTGCTTACACCTTTTATTTGCTAACACAAACATGTAAATTGTGTTTCTTGACTTAAGAAAAATAGCTACTTTTTACAGTTGCTTGTCTTGATATGGTAGGTACATATTTTTAAGTACCTACCATGTCGCCATCCACAACTACAAATGTGTCCACTTTTTCTTTTTATTAAAAGTAACCGTCATATAATCAACCATCACAAGTTTTTAACTCATAAAGGATGATGGCCGACAATCTAATGTGCAGCTGCCTACAAAATCTGCTCCTAATCTACATAATATACAGCTGTGCTGAATTTTGTATTAGTTTTCTTTGCTCACTTCACTTAACTCATCCTTTTAGTAGTACAGGCATATTGCTGAAATGAATAGAAACGATAATGCTTTTTCACTGTGAAGCAAGCAAAGCAGCAATGTTGCCGTGTTCCTTATTTTTGGAAGTGTTTAACATGTGTGTTTCTCTTTTGTTTCCCTTTCAGGCTTGTTCCAGACCAGCCCTGTCAGAGTGGTGTCTGTCACTTGTGACACTGTGCCTGTCTGTCTGCACACCCTGCACTGCACTCATATACAACAGAACCCACTTACGCCTACCGCAAACATATAACGACAAGTGACACTTTCTGAGAACATACTTGACTGCACATACTATACTCTTTACATATAACTGTGTCCCCTCAGACAACTTCTTTGACTTTGAAACTTGAATACTCCTTTGAAACTTGAATACTCCTTTGAAACTTGAAACTTGAAACTTGAAACTTGAAACTTGAAAACTTGAATACCACTCTGAACCAGCAGCATCCTTCAACATAACATACCTACAAACATACCTGCAAACATATAACGACAAGAATTTATCACTTTCTGACCACACATACTCTGAACTGTATAAAGACTCTGAAACATACTAAGAACTACCTGTGAACTATTCAGATAGAGAACTATTTCTGTGAACTTTTACATACCTTACATACAACGTTTGTATATTTGAATAATTTCTGTCAAAGTTGTCTTTGCTGTTGCATATCTACTTTTAGACCTGAGCTGTGCTGCAAGACTGAACCTGGGCTGTGTGAGGACTTCAACATTCCATCCTAGTTCTGCATAAAACTGATCTCAAGGGCTGCCTCTCGTTCTTCATCGGTGTCATCAAGTGTTACCTCTACCTAACAGTTCCAGCGCCATATTTGATCATTTAATCAATAATTCAACTTAAGTAAATATTTTGTGTGAAAGCTCATACTCTGAACTCTATAAAGACTCTGAACCATTACAGATAACTACAGTCTGTTAACTATTCACATAGAGAACTGTTACTGTGAAATATACATACCCATCAACGTTTATATTTGAATAATATCTGCCAAAGTTGTCTTTGCTGTTGCATACCTACTTTTACACCTGAGCTGTGCTGCACGACTGAACCTGGGCTGTGTGAGGACTTCAACATTCCATCCTAGTTCTGCATAAAACTGGTCATCTCAAGGGCAATTCATTTTTTGGGCCCACTGATCATTGTAATAAACCACTGAAATAAATACTAGTGTTTGGATATTGAGTTTAACATTTAATCTCATCTGTCTTGTCTATATACTCAGATTACATTGATTAAGTAACTTGTCTCAATTCTGTCCGTGGAACATTGAGTATATGTGCTAGTGTGTAATCTGTGATAAACAAAGATTAGATTTGACTTGACCATTAGACTATATTTAACTTGTTATATTTTGAAACATGGGAAGAAAAGGCCGTCGCTCAGAGGCTCAAAAGAGACGTTGGCGTAAATTGGACCTCTCTGAAGTTGAACCATGTCAGTCTTCATTAGACCTGAGTGACTTGAATGACCGAGAACAGGTAAATGAGGTAACTAGTGATTCCCGCATGAACATGGAGCAGAGACCCATCACGTGTGTTAAAGCAACTCATTACCAAGGTGATGTAAGATATGGTAACAACAGTAACAAGCAGTGCACCTGCAACTCCCTGGTATTTCTTGCTACACTTCACTACCGAACAGAGCTCAACAGTGATGATCTTGACTACATTTTGCAAAAAGGTAACTTGATGTACAGTGAAGTACAGGAAAGGTTGAGCATGAGAGGCAATGCACATGACCACTTGGCTCTTGATGAATTACCTGATAGTGTTGAGATCTATGGACAAATGTATCATATTGAGAAGTGCCTGTCACGTTATGGTCATCTGAGGCAAAATGGACCTGATGGTGTGGACTTCCTACAGCTCTCTGAAAGACTGCATTGTTTGTCAAATGATGTGAAGTTTGCATTGCTAACTTTAGGTTGCTTAACAATAGGTTTGTTCAGAGATGATGATAAATATGGACTTTTTGATCCACACTCAAGAACACCTCATGGATTTCCAGTAAACAATGGCACTGCTGTGATGTTGACCTTTGTCAACTTGAGTGACATGATTGATCATCTGCTTGCATTCTGGACCATCCTTGAATCGCATGATGAATGGATTTATGAGTTAATGCCAGTGTTATTTACATCTGAGTGTAATAATGACCAACGAAGCCACACTGACAATGTGCAACCTTCTCGGACTGCAGACTTCCACATTCCAGCCATTTCTGTGAATTCACTTACTAAATGTAATAAGGATAGCAGGCGCCGAAAAACTGCCAAAGCACAAAAGGACATGTCCTTCATTGAGAACAACAGAATCAGACAGCGAAAATATTATGAACAGAATAGAACGAAAAAAATTGAATATGAAAGAAAGAGGTATGCAAACTGCATTCAACACAAAAAGAAATCCTACCTCAGAGACCGTTACATGCATTCACCTGACTATAAGTTGAAAAAAAAGTTATACTTCAACAGCCGGTACTCCTGTGACCTGAGTTTTAGATCAAGAAAACAGGCTTACCTAAAAAAATGTTACTCAAGTGACCTGAATTTTCGATCAAGGCAGCAGGCTTACATACAGAAACGTTACTCAAGTGACCTGAATTTCCGATCAAGGCAGAAGGCTTACATACAGAAACGTTACTCAAGTGACCTGAATTTTCGATCAAGGCAGCAGGCGTACATACAGAAACGTTATGCCCATGATTTAACCTATCGTTCAAGACAGAAGTTGACCATGAAAAATCACTATGCAAATGATCCAACATACAGGCAGAAAAAAAAGGAAACCTTTACTGACAGATACAGAAATGATCCTGTTTACAGGCATTATCGTTCTCTACAAAAAAGGAAAACTGCAGGTGTGGGCCTAAATAACAGTTTCCAGAGAATGCTTAGCAAAATGCGGTGTGCTTTAAATATACAGCGCAAGTACCGTCATCTTACACACCTGTCCAGACTTCAATCAGAGCAAGAGGTTGAACAACAGTCCAGACTTCAATCAGAGCAAGAGGTTGAACAACAGGACACACCAGTAGAAAGCACCCTTTTGCATGATGCCATTGCATCTTTTCAAATGCATGTACAGAACGGCCCTACATTTGCGTGTACAGTGTGTCACAGAGCTTTGTTTTATAACCAGGTAAAAGAGTGCAATTATGAATGTTATCGAAAGAATCGACGCATGGTTGATCGATGCTTAACAGGCAAATATGTACATATATGCAGCGATCAGTGCAGTGGACTTGAATCATGTTGTGCATCAGATGAAAAGACAGAGTGGATTTGTTACAGCTGTCATGAACACTTAAAGATGGGCAAAATGCCAGCAATTGCTGTAAACAATATGTTAGAGCTATCACCAATTCCTCCAGAGCTCAGTAATCTTAATATACTTGAACGGCACATCATTGCACGATACATACCATTTGCAAAAATAATCAGTCTTCCCAAAGGCCAGCAGAAATTAATACATGGTGGAGTTGTGTGTGTCCCTTCAGAGGTAGAATCAACAGTCAACGCTTTGCCTAGACCCAGTAGCCAGTCACAGCTTTTGAAAGTGAAGTTGAAAAGAAGAATGAACTATACAGGGCATTACCAGTTCCAAACTGTAGACATGACCAAAGTATTACGTGCCTTATCCAAACTGAAAGAGATGCATTCAGAGTACAAGGACATTACCATAACTAATGATACACAAGCTTCTGGGGATGGAATGAATAGCTTGGCAGATGAAAATGACATCAGTGCTGTAGAGGAAGTTGATCTAATGGAGACTGATGCAGTGGATGAGTTTGACATTACTGACCCAGAACATTCAGAGACAAATAGTGCAGTCAATGAGCCTTATAATGAAACCCACGAGTTACATGATAACCAGGATTCATTTGACACTGAGCAGGACACAAGTCAACAAAATGGTGGATGCTCTATAGATTCATGCTTACAGCCAGCTGATATTGCACAGGAAATGATAACATTTGGTGAAGGTGTATTCACTGTGGCACCAGCTGAAGGAAACAGACCAGTGAGTTTTTTCAGAGTTCCTAAACTAGAGGCAATGGCTTTCCCTGTACAGTTCCCCACTGGAATGAACACTTTGGATGAAACACAAAGACCAATGAAATTATCGCCAAGCAGATATTTCAATGCACGTCTCTTTTGTGTTGACAATCGTTTTGCTCTCGACTCCAATTATATATTTTTCGCACAATTTATCACAGAAATGCATTTGGCAAAGTCTTCTATGTCTATTCAACTGCGTAAAGGAAAACCTATGACCAGAGATGGACGCAAAATAACTGCAAGATTGCTCCAAGACAAACATGAAGTGCAAAAACTGATACGGAACAAAGACGCCACACGATTCATGCAACCTTTGAGAGGTACTCCTGCATACTGGGAAAGAACACTCAGAGACCTCTTTGCAATGCTTCGCCAGCTGGGTACCCCAACATTCTTCTGTACATTTAGTGCTGCTGAAATGAGATGGCCAGAGGTCATACAAACAATAAAGGCACAGCAAGGAGAGCAGGTTGACTTTTCTGAGCTTGACTGGGCATCAAAATGTGAGATTTTACGTAGCAACCCTGTCACCACCATGCGCATGTTTGACAAGCGTGTTGATGCACTTCTCAGACACCTACTTTTGTCACCAGCACAGCCCATTGGTGAGGTCATTGACTACTTTTTCCGAGTGGAGTATCAAGCTAGAGGTTCGCCACATATACATATGTTGGTTTGGTGTAAGAACGCACCTGTATTTGAAGATGACCCAGATGAGAGAGTGTGTGAATTTGTGGACAAGTACATAACATGTCAGCTGCCTGACCCAAATACTGACCCTGAGCTTTTCAAAATAGTGACAGAGGTGCAAACCCACAGCAAAAGGCACTCAAAGTCATGTAAGAAAGGAAATAAGCACTGCCGGTTTGGATTCCCGAAACAGCCTGTCGAGAGCACATTTATAACACGACCCATGCCAGCAGAGCTCATGGACGAATCTGACGATGAATCTGATCATGACCACTCTTCCATGTCTCCTGAAGAAGCTAAAACTAAGCTGAGGCCTTTATGGGAATTGCTGAATAATTCCACAACATTGTTTGAAAGCATCCCACAGCTACTTGCCCAATGCAACTTAAGCTATGAGGAATACCTAAACTGTGTCAGTTCATTAACAACGTCCAGTGTGCTAGTGATGAAACGTCAACCAAAGGACTGCTGGATTAATGGCTATAATGAGCATTTGTTAAGGGCCTGGAATGCAAACATTGATATTCAGTTCATCCTGAACCCTTATTCCTGTCTGATGTACATCTTATCATACATTTCCAAAGCTGAACATGAGATGAGTGAGTATTTGAAAAGAGTTGTGTCTGACACTTCTCAATCCAATACCTCTGACACTGAGGAAATGAAACAAATCATGCAAGCATACTCCAAAAACAGAGAAGTTAGTGTTCAAGAGGCTGTTGCACGAGTCTGTAGCTTGAAACTGAAGTCTTGCTCTCGAAATGTGATATTTATACCCACTGATGACAATGCTTTAAAAATGAGTGTCCCATTAAGATACCTGAATAACAGAATTCCTGATTCAGAGAATGTTTGGATGTCCGGAATGTCAGATAAATACAAAAACAGACCAGATACACCAGAGTTTGCAACAATGTTTTTGGCAGAGTTTGCTTCCACTTACAGAGTTGTGTATGGAAGGCAGAAAGAAGGAAAAAAGGTTTTACCACTTCAAAATGAAATGGGCTTCATTCAAAAGCGAACAAGAGGAAAGCCTGCCATTATCAGATATGCCCGATTTTCTGAGCAAAAGACTCCAGAGAAATTCTATGGCACATTGCTCAAACTGTACCTCCCTTATCGTTCAGATTCACAACTGAAACCCACAGGATTTCCAACGTATGAGTCATTTTATACATCAGGCTATATATGTCTTCCTGGAAGAGACTATAATGAGAGAGTAGTTTCTGTTGTCAAGAAGAACAGGTCACAATATGAAAAGAACAGTGATGCAATAGAGAAAGCTATTGAGAACATAGAAGAAAATGGACCTATGGAGGATGCATGGACAACACTTGCACCTGAGACAGAGCTTCTTCGACTTGAGTGCATTTCTGAGCGTGAGGAAATGAATCCAGACGAAATGAATGAACGAGATGACATTCCTGAATACAGCTCAAGTACCACAAACAGAGGAAGTGCAGCACCAATGTTTGAGGCTCCTCAAATAGACCCCACTGTGGTCCGTAACATGTATCAAAATCTAAATCAAACACAGGCATCTATATTCTACACAGTGCGTAAATGGTGCATGAGACGCGTATGTGGACAGAATGCCGATCAGTTCTTTTACTTTGTCACTGGTGGAGCTGGAACTGGTAAATCACACCTCATCAAATGCATTTACACAGAGGCATCAAAGATACTCCGCAAGTTACCTCGCATCACAGAGGAAAGAGACATGTCCATGCCCACTGTCCTTCTCACATCATTTACTGGCACAGCAGCTTACAACATATCTGGCAAGACACTGCATTCTGTACTGAAACTACCAAGAAGTCTTAAACCACCTTATCAGTGCCTTGGAAACCGTCTAGATGAAGTGAGAGCAACCTTATCCAATGTTGAAATAATTGTCATTGATGAAGTGTCCATGATATCAAAATCACTCTTTGCATATGTCAATTGGAGACTGCAAGAAATCAAAGGCAGCAAAAAACCTTTTGGCGGAGTCTCAATACTTGCCTGTGGCGATTTCAACCAGATAAGTCCCCCTGGTAAAGCCAAACCTCTCTGTGTGTTTGAGGATCATGTTCTTGATATCTGGAAGGATCGGTTCCAAGTAGTCACTCTCACAGAAATCATGCGCCAGAAAGATGATGTGCCATTTGCTGAGCTGCTCAACAGGATAAGAGTGAAACGCAAAGGAGAGGCATTATCTGAAGCAGACAGAGCTCTACTTGCACAGGCCATATGTCAACCTGATGACTGTCCCAAAGACATTCTGCATGTTTTTGCTACTAATAAAGAAGTAAACCAACACAATGCAAACACAATATCTGCTCTATACTCTGATCTGATCAACATTGATGCACATGACTATAAGAAAGATCTACGAACTGGTCGGATGGAAAGACAGAGTGCACCTTTTGAAGGACATAAAGGAGATTTACCAGACAGACTACAAGTTGCTGATGGTGCTCGTGTGATGCTAATAAGAAACATAGATGTGGAAGATGGACTGGTGAATGGTTCATTTGGAAAGATTGGTAAAATTGTTTATCATGACCAAGATGGCAGATCACTTGTAAAAATGCTTGGTGTTGAATTGGACAGTCCCAATGCAGGGCAAAGACATCGCAATAAAGGACCAGAAGGACCGGACAATTTGGTGTACATTGAAAGAGTAGAGGAACCTCTTAGTAAAAAGGGTGTGGTTCGTCACCAATTTCCAATGACTCTAGCCTTTGGTTGTACCATACATAAATGTCAAGGCATGACAACAGTTTCTGCAGTGGTCTCGTTGCAGCGCATATTTGAACCTGGCATGGCATACGTTGCTCTCAGCAGAACGACTTCACTACATGGTCTGCGCATAGTTGATTTTGATGAAAATAAAATATATGCCGATCCAGAAGTGACCGTTTCCGTGGACAGTATGCAAAAAGTCGACTTTAGAAATGCCATGCCCCTTCTTCACTGCCTCCCCACTCTGAGATCACCATCTTTAACACTGATCCATCACAACACTGAAGGACTGTCAGCCCATATTGATGACATTAAGAGACATCATGAATTGTGCCTCGCAGATATTTTGTGCTTTACTGAAACACACCTTTTTGGCACATTTGTCCCAGAAAATATCCATTTGGAGAACTATCGAATGTATAAGCGCAATAGACATGTGTCATACACTACTCTTTCACATTTTGCACAGAAAAATGGTGGGGGAGTTGCTATGTTTGTAAAAAACCATGTTCAAGCCCATCACATGCCATACATACAGGGTGTGACTGATCTCGAATTCCTGGTTTTGAAATTTGCTGCTCCAGTTCCACTACTAATTGCAGTGATTTACAGACCACCGGATTACAACACAAACCTATTTTTGCCAAATCTCTGCCATCTACTGGAGTCTTTACATGTTATTGCTGATAGTCCAGTTATAGTCTGTGGGGATTTTAATGAGGACATGTTGACCAATGGAAGAAAGCCAATCTATGAGTTGTTCCAGTCTAAAGGATTCACAAATCTCATTACCACCTCCACCACTGAGAAGAACACATTGTTGGATAACATCTTCATCTCTGATCCTCAGCACTGTGCCCATTCAGGTGTTCTACAGACATATTACAGTTATCATGATCCTGTGTTCTGTATTCTTAATTAAGTTTTTGTACATCAAATCTTTTGTACATCATGTCATTTTACACATTTTACTCCTTTTATATCACCATTATATCAACTTACACATTTTACTAATTTTTAACCATTATCAACATTATAACAACTAAATTAAGGGAAAACAGTAATGAAATATGATGAATGTTTTAGGACAAAAATGATGAACAATTGTGCTATGTAAACAGGTTACCAAAATCAGGGCTCCCAATCTAAGTCGAATCTAATCATCAGACCTTTTACATGCTGATAATTTGAAATAGAAGTAGTCTACAAATCATAACCTTTAAAGTAAAGTATTCCATGAATCAACAATGTTTTACTGATGTAATTTGATACCACATGAATTTTAGATGTTCAAACTAAATTAATCTCTCTTGCTCCCTCATTATGCATGAACTATATTATCAACTGGGTCTCTTATATTACATCTGAATTCAATTTTACATCTTTACATTAAACTATCAGCCTATGAACAACTTTTAAACTATCTACTTTTAAAATATCAACATTCATTAAACTTTATGCATCAACATCCATTAAACTATCATCATTCATTATACTATATGTCTATCAACCATTCAACCATTCCAACTGTCAGTTATCATCAACTATGCCTCCAGCCAACTATATTAAACCTCCACCTACTTAACAACCAACATAGCAACTGTTGAAATAAAGCATCTATATCAGTTTCCATAGCAACCAACATGACTTTTCTAGAAAACCACTAAAGTAACCACCTTAACTACCCTAACAACAGCTTAGCAACTACATCAAGTACCCTACAAACAGTCTAGCAACTACCTTAAGTACCCTACCAACAGCCTAGCGACTACCTTAAGTACCCTAGCAGCAATCAACATCCATTAAACTATCTATCAACAATCATTCAATTGTCTATCAACAACTTTTAAGCTATCCATATTCAACTTTTAACCTACTGATACACTGTCAACTTTCATTAGCCTAAATTATGCAACCACCATGTCTACCCTAGCAACACCTTAGTAACCATATCTACATTATCTATTGCTACATTTTTGCATTTTCATGCACTGGTAATTCCTTGGAATTGCATTTCTAGTTTTGTTTTGTTGTTGTTTGTGTGTTGCCCCCAAAAGACTGTGGGTCTTTGATTTTATAATGATTTTAGAAAAACTGAGGAGTCAACTGGTGGACCCACTATTATGATTCTATAAACTTTTAACACACTGTCTAACCATTATGTATCTCTTTCATGCTCTCCATCTTCACGCTGGAGGTGGAATCAAACCTATCAGCTGAAGAAATGGGAAGGGTACAGAACGTGGCCTCTTCCTGGGACCTCCCTCCGCTAACCACAACCAACAGGGCCCTTAATGCTGTGAGTGAAATACATTTATATTTCCCTATGCTTTAGTGTGCTATACATTTTCCTTCCCCCCCCCCCGCATTTGGTAATTTAGTCAATCAGCAGACGCTTCTATCTAAAACAACCTAAAACTACACTTTGGAGGTGTGTTTTTTTTATGTCGGTCTGGTTTGACTTGATGTAGCCGTTTTAAGACGACTGCAGACGTGATTATTTCTGAGATTCTGATAAGTTTTCAACCATGACGTATGCACAATAAATTCCAGTTTTGAAAACATATCAGATCAGAAATAATCACGTTGTGACGCCTTCTAAATGCGGCCGCGCTGTCAGCTGTTCATTCACGACAGCGGAAGAGAAAAGTACCTGTTAGCATGCTAAATTCGACATCCAAACGTAACGAGGAGACTCGCGCGAGCTAAACTGCTATTAATTCTGCTTAACATGCTGCGCAAATGTGTTCAAAACGGCTGCTGTACGGTCCTTAAAATGTACACCGTACTGCTGCATTCAAGTTAACTCTGCTAACGTCTCACAACGTAGCCTACATTAGGGAGACTAAACTAAGTTATGCATTCGAGCTGTATCTCCAAGCGTTAGAATAGTGTCAACGAAGAGACTCTTGCGTGGGGGCGGATCTATGGGGGAAATCAATGTGAATTGGAATTGTACATTGTAATTGATAACACCTGCGTGTTCAGGGCTGCCCGCGGTGAAGCCAGAGAGGGTTAGGAGACGCTACCCAGATAGCAAAACCACTCTGGCGTGGACCTGGCCCACACCTATCACGCGATCCGCCCCGGATCCGTCACACGGACACGGTCCAGCGTCCAAACGCACAGCGGGCCGATAGTGGTCAGGATTCGTTTTATGGCTCTGCATCGGAGATGGGTCGGCGTTGGCCCATTCCCGTACCAAAACAGTAAAACTACACTGGGGTGGATCTGGCCCACACTTACCGTTCCATCCGCATCTGATCCGTGTAACGGACACGGCCCAGCGTCCAAACGCACATCGGCCACGAAGTGGTCAGGCTCCGTTGCACGGCTCTGAACTGGAACTGGAACAGCGCTGGCCCAGTCCCGTATAGATGCGGCATGGAACCGCGTACCGGATCGATGCCAGCTATGCCTTATTTTCGGCATTTATAGTTAGGCTACATGATGTTTAGTCTATGATGTGTTTGGGCTACCTTATATTTAATTACCCTACAGTCAGAAGCAACAATCATAGGCCTACATCCGCATAAAGTAGCCTACACATTTAACAATCTAACATTCTCGCTTGGTGTCTTTAAAACAAGGCTACGAAAATTACCCAGCGACTAACATAGTCCAATACCCTAATAACCCTAATCAGAATCGAAGAAAATGTTTACTTTTTTTCCAAAAAAACTTTATTCAAAACATGATGATCATCAATGAATCTAGCTTGCTCCTTCACACTGGCGTTTGCGACGTCCCCCCTTCTCGGTCATGCGCCAGCACATTGGTGAATGTCGGTATCCGTTGCCTGGGCTGTCACTGGACACTTGCGTACCGCTCCTATGGAAAAAGATAATACGTTATATTAGTGTGCTACTAAATATATGGGCAAGCTCGCACTGGTGCACCTGCCGCTGCTCGGGTGGAAGGAGTTTTCATTGTAGACAATGCATGGAACTTTACCAAACTGTAGCCGTTTTCAGACAGACGTGTATTTCCACAATGTCCACGGTGTGTACGGTAGGGTTGTCTTTGCTGTGATGTCTGAATTCATATATCCGTATACTATCTACTTTCCTGTAGCTGACCTGGTAATTTCGCCGTAATGTTGCCGCCACAACTGTCCTGTGAATCCAGTCACGGAAACATTCAAAGGCTAATGAAAACGACATCTTCCGCGGTCAGGCATTAACAGCGCGGCCGCATTTGACAGAAATTCTAAAGAAGACGTGAACAACAGGTGGACGTATACATTCCGCATATCATGTCTGAATGGCCCGATTTCTCTCGCTGTCTCTCTCTCTCGTGCACACTCAATGCCCCTCGACAAACACATGCAATCCAAATAAAACATTCACAATCGTGAAAACAATGATGCATAGAAGACGACTAGCTGAATTAGCCTATTATAAAATCCGGGTAGCAAGCATCTCAATACCAATGTTTTCAACTCAAAAGACTCAAAAGCGCCTCTCTCAAGGACACAAGTATTACTCTACTTTTAAACTTAAACACACATGGGGAAACTGAACAGTCTAACCAGTAGACTATGACAAGCTAGCCAACTATGTTACTTTGTTTACAATATTTTGAGGCTTCAACCAGACAGCTGAATTAAAGAGGTGGAGTTGTAATGTGAATATAATCTGCATGAAGTGTGCGGTCATGAATATCAGACATTTCAGCATGTAGAGTATATAAAGAATTGTATATACATATAGGCTATATATATTTTATGTTGAATGTATCTCAATTCATCCTTACCTAGAGACAGCAGTTGCAGAGGCCTGTTAGTTATTTCTCTTCTGAAATAAAAAAATATGTGCATTCCATTAGCTTTTGAGGCAAAAGGTGGATTTTTATTACAGCAGACAAAGAGATTCATGTATGTTGACATGTACCTTCAATTCATCCTGAACTGAGTAACACCACTTACAAAGGCATATCATATGGTTATTTGTGTTATTAATGTGTGGACCAAAAGTCAAATAGATCAAATGTAAAACTGTATAGCTTACTTTACTTGGGTGGTAGGACAGGATGAGCAAGGGTAGACCCCCAAACCAGACCGGAGCCACTTGTGACTTGTGAAAATGACCTGTAACACAGATACATGAATATGCATTACTTTCTTCTATAATGTCCCTTTTCAGTCAAAAATCTTACTCCAAGAAACTTTCAACATCATTAAATGAACTTGTAGACGGCAGTATTTCTGCATTAAACAAATGGCTTCGGGATTTGTGCCCTTACACTTTATAAAAGTTAGGGAGGAATCTCTACTATTCAGTCTAAAGAGTCGCTTGGAAACAAGACTTTTCGGTTTCTCACTAACGTGTACAAAATATAAGGGCACGAATCCCGAAGCTTTGATCCTTACTTGGAAACAGCAGTTGCAGAGGCCTGTGGTTATTTCTCTTCTGAAAGAAAAAAAAAATATATATATATATATATATATGTACATTTCTTTAGAGAGCTTTTGAGGTATAAGGTGGATTTTTATTTCAGCAGACAAAGGCAGTCATGTATTTTGACATGTACCTTCAATTCATCCTGAACTGGTAACACCACTTACAAAGGCATATGGTTATTTGTGTTATTAATGTGTGGACCAAAAGTCAAATAGATCAAATGTAAAACTGTATAGCTTACTTTACTTGGGTGGCAGGACAGGATGAGCAAGGGTAGACCCCCAAACCAGACCGGAGCCACTTGTGACTTGTGACTGACCTGTAATACAGATACATAAATATGCATTACTCTCATCATCAGAAAGAAATAGCCAAATATTTATCAATACTTAATATTACACCCCATTATAAACATTGAAAACAGTCTGGTCTGTGACAAGGCAAAGCAAGGATACATCAAGTCAACTACTGCCTCTTCTATAATTGTCCCTTTTCAGTCAAATCTTACTCCAAGAAACTTTCAACATCATTAAATTAACTCGTAGACGGCAGTATTTCTGCATAAAACAAATGGCTTCGGAATTTGTGCCCTTTTATTAAAAGTTAGGGAGGAATCTCTACTATTTAGATTGAATAGTAGGCCAGTTAGTTGGTTTCTCACTAACGTGTACAAAATATAAGGGCATGAATCCCGAAGCTGTTTTGCTCCTGCCTCCTAAAAGTGTCAACAAAACTGTCTGAGCATGAGGGTGACAGGGCGCATAGCTTCTGCCTACGTTTTGGAACCAGCCGCGAACGTCGTTCATATTAATAATTTAAAATCAGCATTTCAAATCAGGACAGGGAAACAATGTGAAATCAGCCTCCCTCCCAGAATGAAATGAGGTTTAAACACATACGAAATAGCCAAAGTTTTCTCTCGGGAGAAAAGACTCCCGAGTCCAACATCTAAGCTTTCATAACGTTAACAAAAAACTATTATGTTTGTGTAGCTAACAACTTTAAGTTATCGTTGGTCAACAAGCTAGCCTGCTAATGCTAGCTCACGCAAGGCAACTTTTGTTGTTCACGGGCAAACACATAAGGTTACCGTCAAATCAAGTTGCGCTCATTTTAAATTCAGTATTGAGTTAATTATACATTTTTTTTAAAAAAGTTCATAAAGTTGGACAGGACTAAGTGGGCTAAATTAGCTTGCGCAAGCTACACGTTAGCAGCTAGCTGGTATGTAAATGTGAGCTACCATCAGCCGGCCATTATAGCACATTTTCGGATTACATCAGCAAACAAAGCTAGATAAGTAGGTAACTTGTGTTATGGAAGTACGTTTTCACGGTTTTCACTGGATAGACTAGGTAATTGCATAAATAAAGCATATAGGAGTATACTTACAGTGAGCCTTCAGACGCCACCGTTTTGTCTCACACTCGGCAGCACTCCATTCAGCGAGAAAACTGATGAAATTAACCGTTAGGGCGCGTTCGGTGTACGCATCCGTACAGGGTCCGTCGCGGACCCGGTGAATGAAGGAGCGCTGGCGAGGCGGATCGGGTCCGGTGCCCGTAGCCAAAACGGAGGTAAACTGCAGGCGGATGTGGCCTTATATGGACATTATATGCTGTATATATTTTTAAGGATGTATTCTATTTGTAAAGCAGTTGTCTAGTAGTCAATAGTCCAGGTAGGCGTGTGATCAGCAAGCAGGTGGCCTTTTCATGGAAAATTGCTGCCCAAACAAACCAACAACAATAACAACAACAACAACAAAAACTTTCCTTGCACCCCCCAAAAATGTTAGATGGATATGATTTTGAAATCATATCTAGGGTGATTTTTTTTACCAGATTATCTGGAAATAAACGAGGATTATACGTTTTGTTTGTAAGATATTGGCTGTGATTGGCCTTGTTGAATAGTTTGAAGGTGGTCTAGGTCCGTATTACAGATGTGGGCCACATCAGTGAACTGTCTTTGAGGAAGCTTTGGTTCCGATGTGGTAAGTGGATCTGGGCCAGATCTGCTGTTCGTAAGAAAAACAGCACTGCAGTTAAAGCTGAAAAGACTAACCGGCCCAGATCTGGTCCTTAGCCAGAAACCGTGTGTCAGCTACGTCCGGATCTAGATGCTTTTATGCGGGTCCGGCCCAAAGGGGTTTGCTATCTGGGTAGCTAAGGCCGGGGATGTAGGAGTGAGGACTGATTGTCGCTTCCCAGTCAGGGGGTTTTCCTCGTAAGCTGCTGTGGAGGCAGCGTTGGATCGGGTACTTCACCGGCCAGCGGGCCGGTCAGCGGGCCGGTCAGCGGTTGAGACCACACAAGAGTCTCTTCGTTACACTATTCTAACGCTTAGAGATACGGCTCGAATGCATAACTTAGTTTAGTCTCCCTAATGTGGGCTACGTTGTGAGACGTTAGCAAAAGTTCACTTGAATGCCGCCGTTTTGAACACATTTGCGCCGCATGTTAAGCAGAATTAATAGCAGTTTAGCTCGCCGTATGTGGCAACAACAATCCTTCAACAATCGTTTTTGTTAAATGCACATGCAGAGGCAGTGGTTTCATTCGGGCAAAGAAAAAGCTGCGTGCGCGCAGCTCAATGAAAGTGATTCAATTGATAACATGATTTAAAAATAATTTCAATCGTACAACATAGAACATTATTTCGTGGCGGCCCGCCACAGATTACTCAATGTATGGGAAACACTGTTAATGAAAATGTTTCCTGTCATTTCAGCTGCGGTGAAAAATGGAGCAACAAGGCTGACCGTGACATCGGGAGAGCTGAGGCAGATCATCTTAAACATGATGCACCTGGACGGTCCGGTGGCGGAGACTTCAAGAATTAAATAAAATTACAATGAAATGGATAACGTTTGTTTGACTGTTTGTTTACGCCTAGCTTGCTATTGTAATGTAGGCCTATTAGATTATGTATTTATCATCTAGATGGTTAAGTTGGTAAATGAAAATGCTTAATGCACATTTTAAAAGCCTATAATAGGATAATATAGGCTTATTTTAACAGCAATAGTATGGGTAATGGTAAAGTTAGTAAGTGCTTAATGCACATTATTTAAAAGCCTATAATAGGATAATATAGGCTTATAAATTAATATATAACAGCAAAATTCTGGTTGAAAATAGGTCCATGGCAGCACCTAAACAAGACGTGGTTTCAACCAAATTTAAACGTTGAAAAGGCGTCTTTCCATAGACGTCTTTTCAACGACCATGAAAAGACGTCATCTAACCTTTCACTTTTAAACCAAACTGGGCCGTTGTTTCGACGACTTGACAAGACGTCTTTTCAACGTGATTTTGCTGGGGGGGAAAACCTTGTTGCAAAACGAAACTATAACGATATAGCCATGAAGTTGAACACATTTTTAGCATGTTCTAGTTGGAATATTAGGCTTGCTAATGTAGCTCATAATAGGCATTATTTCATGCAATTTCCCGTGATATTTTAGAGG
>NC_084994.1:15653049-15658049 GCF_963854185.1 Sardina pilchardus | reverse complement strand
ATACATTTAAATCATATTCACCATCATTCTAAATCATATTTCATGAACATAAATATCATTCTAATGTCTTTGGCATTTTATCAATAATAATAATAATAACTGAAAATGATTTGCAAACATAAATATCAAAAACGGCTCCAACATTCCGGCCCCTAATTGACCATAATGTGGCAATTCATAACAAACATTCATAAGGAGCCGCACAGTTCAAAGTCCATTGTGCATACATGTTTTCAATTTTTTTTCTTTTTTTCACATATCAGTTTCAAAAGTTCATAGAAAGTTCGTCAAAATGTTCTTTTTTCAAAAAATATTGCCCCTTTTAAAAAGAAAAAGGTCAAGGGGGCTTCAAAGTCTTTTCTCAAAGTCTCGCAAAAAACCAAAGTTCATTCAATAGTCCATTCAATAGTCACATTATTACACATTTACACATCATCTCACCCCATCAACATCAACAGGTATTCTTATTCGTACTCATTTAAAGTGTCAAAACATATCTGGTGAATAGCAAATATTTCAGTAGTTTTCAGGATACTATTCATGAGACAAATACCATGTTGTATATAATGTACAGCGTAGTGTGTGTAGTGTATTAGTGGGTTAGTCAAGTCAGTTGGTCAGTCAGGACATATCTTTGAGAAGACACAGCTTGGTGATTGGTCTCTCCAAGATGCCTGTCTGGGTCTTAACTCTGACACGACGTACGAAGCCCTTTGTATCTGGAAAGGTTTCCATGATGCGTCCCATAGGCCAGGAGTTTCGTGGAGAGGTCTCATCTATGATCAGCACTATGTCTCCAGGTTTTAGGTTTCTTTTGACCTCATTCCATTTTTGTCTCTCCTGCATTAAAGGAAGGTACTCCCGTGTCCATCTCTTCCAGAAGAGGTCTGACAGGTACTGAACCTGTTTCCACCTTCTTCTGGAGTAGCAGTCCTGCTTGGTGAAGAGCCCAGGTGGAAGAATGGGCTTCCCTTTCAAGAGAAGCAGGTGATTTGGGGTTAAGGGTTCAGGATCTTTAAAGTCTCCAGATGTTTCCGTAATGGGACGAGCATTCAGAATCGCCTCTACTTCACACAGAGTAGTTTGAAGACATTCATCATCTAAAGTTTGCTCCTTTGTGATTGAGTAGAGGATTTTCTTTATTATTCGGATAAGGCGTTCCCACACGCCGCCGTGGTGAGAACCATAAGGCGGATTGAACGTCCATTTGATGCCCTTTTCCTGTATTGAATTCTGGATCTTACTCATGTTTAAGTGAGCAAGTGCTTCTTTTAATTCTCGCTCTGAGCCCACAAAATTTGTTCCGTTGTCTGAAATGATTTCTTTTACCTGACCACGTCTGCAGCTAAATCTTCGCAACACTGAAATGCATGAGCTGGTATCCATAGAGTAGGCCATCTCTAGGTGTACAGCTCTACTGGCAAGGCACGTGAACAAGGCTCCATATCTCTTCACCCGGCTACGGCCACTCTTGACTTCTATGGGCCCAAAGTAGTCCAAGCCAGTGTGCGTGAACGGGGGAAGATTTGGTGTTATGCGTACGAGAGGCAAGTCAGCCATTTTCTGTTTCATAGCAGTACCATGCCATCGTCTGCAGAATATGCAATCACGGGTTATTTTCCTTGCAGCCTGATTGGCTTTGAGTATCCAGTACTTCGTCCTGAGTTTGGAAAGCATTTGGTTTTTTCCACAGTGACCTACGAGATGGTGGGTATGGCTCAGAAGAAGTCTTGAGAGGTGATCATCACTAGGCAGAATGGCTGGGTGCTTGATCTCCTCAGTCATAGCCAGCTTGCTCAGTCTGCCTCCTACTCTTAATATTCCGTCATGAATCATGGGGTCCAATTTGTAGAGTCTGCTGCTCCTTCTTACAGCTTGGCCTATTTGTAAGGCTTTCACTTCATCCTTGAAGGCTTGCCGTTGAACATAAGCTACGAGTGATTCCTCAGCGTCTGTGAGGTCCTGTGTGGATAGCTGTCGGTCTGCAGGTTCTGATTTCACCTTCACACTCTGTGAGGTACCTGTTTGCTTCAGTTGGATCAAGTGTCTCAGAGTCCTTTTGAACTTCAAGAGCCAGGCTGTAGATCTGATGAGTTTGTCCCAAGACGAGAAGTATTCAATAAAGTGAGTCAGAGGATTTTCATGGGCTACTGTTGCAAAGGCTACAACCTTTTTCTTTACCTCCAAGTCACTGTCAGAAAGTGTCGGTGGTTCTGTAGAAAGCTTCGGCCAGTCAGCTTCGCATTTGGCCAGAAAGTCTGGACCTTTAAGCCAACTGTTTACTTTCAGAAAAGTCTCTGCTCGTATTCCTCTAGACGCATTGTCTGCTGGATTGAGATCAGTCTTAATGTGACGCCACTGAGATTTCTCTGTCAGATCGCGAATCACAGATACCCTATTTGCGACAAAAGTTTTGAATCTCTGTGTGTCATTCAGGATGTACTTCAGAACAGAAGTACTATCCGTCCAGAAGAAGGATTCTGAGATCGGAAGTTCTAGTTCTTTCTTGAGCATATTGTCCATCCGAGCAGCCA
Organism: Sardina pilchardus; assembly: GCF_963854185.1. Taxonomy (NCBI): domain Eukaryota; kingdom Metazoa; phylum Chordata; class Actinopteri; order Clupeiformes; family Clupeidae; genus Sardina; species Sardina pilchardus. The sequence goes on along the minus strand of NC_084994.1, from coordinate 15,655,515 downwards.
AAACTGCTGAGGTGAGCTCCAGTCTGGGAATTGTTACTATTTTCAAGGGTGCAACCCTCGATTTCCCCATCACAAATGCAATGTGAGGTGGTCTACTTCTGCAGGCAAATCTTAAGTAACTGACCGTCCCATAGCCTCTCTCACAGGCGTCACAGAAGTGGTGCAACTGGACATCAGTGACATCAAGATCCACTGGTTTGTAGCATCTCTGTATTCTAAAGTTGGAGATCATGTGAAGATCTCTCTGCCACTCGCTCCATTTTGATGCAAGGGCAGTTGGGATTTCTTCGTCCCATCCGCAGTTGATCTTACACAACTCCTGCTGTATCAGTTTTCCTGTGAGCATAACTGGTGATAAGAATCCCAGGGGATCGTAAACAGAATTGAGCACAGACAGAATTCCCCTTCGACTAACAGGTTGCTGTTTCAGAATGATGTCAAAGAAGAATGTGTCGGACTCAACATCCCACCGCATGCCAAGGGCTCTCTCTACAGGAAGCTTATCCTTCTCAAGGTCAATGTTCTTAACTTCTTTTGCTCTCTCCCCTACAGGTAAAGATGCGAGGACAGAACGGCTGTTACTGCACCATTTGGTGAGCTTAAATCCTCCAGTTGCACATACGATCTTAAGATTTTGGACCAAACTGATGGCTTGTTTCTCATCTGGAACAGATTTTAGACAATCGTCCACATAAAAACTATGGCGGACGGTGTTGAGTATCGAGGCATCAGCTTTTCCTTCATTGTCCTCAGCGGTCTGCTTGAGAGCAAAGTTTGCGCAGCTGGGAGATGAAACAGCACCAAAAAGATGCACAGTCATTCTGAACTCTCTTAATGCTTGGGTAGTATCGCCACCCGGCCACCACAAGAATCTCAGGAAATCCACATCGTTTTCAGGAATCTTCACTTGGTGGAACATTCCTTCAATGTCCCCCATCACAGCTACGGGTTCCTGTCTAAACTTCAGCAATACACCTAATAAGGTGTTCGTAAGATCTGGGCCTTGTAGCAGCTCAGCATTCAAAGATGTACCTTGGTAGGCTGAAGTACAGTCGAAAACCACACGGATTGACTTCTTTTGCTTATGGTACACTCCGTGATGGGGAATGTACCAGAGTCTTTCATCAGTCCGGAGGAGCTGTTCTCCAGGTACCATCTCAGCATGCCCCTTCTCCAAGATGTCGTTCATGAAGCACACATAATCATTTTTAAATGACTCATCCTTTTCAAATCTTTTCTTAAGGCTGTATGTTCTTTGCTCAGCCATTTGCCTATTGTTAGGCATACAGACATCATCCTTACGGAAAGGAAGTCTGATCTCATAATGACCATCTTTTTTTCTAATCGATTCATTCATAATTTTCAGAAACTTCTTGTCCTCAAATGAGTGTTCTGTTTTCTCTTTATAGGTCAATTCTGGAAAGTCTTGTTTGTACTGTTGAATCAAAAGATCCTCCAAACGAGCCACTGATATCCTATTGGTTGTTATCTGTGGTCGACCGTGTTCGTCAACAAGTGAGCTGATTCCCAGTGGTCCATTTACTATCCATCCAAGATGTGTCAGGACAGCGTATGGGCCATTGTCTTGACTGTTGATGACCTTCAGTGGTTCCATGGCCTTTGGGATATTCACACCAATCAACAGACCAACATCAGCTTCAATGGACTTCAATTTGACCGCATTCAGGTAAGGCCATTGTTTCAGGTCTTCTTCTTTCGGGATGTTCTGATGATTCACAGGAATGGCATGTTGTGTAAAAACCTCTGGAAGTTCTATGAAGTCATCACCATCTATTCTGCTTACTTCCAGTCCACTTAGTTTATATGTTTTTACTGGTTTTTCGTAACTCATTGTTTGAAGTAGAATTTCTGTTTTCCTCCCTCTGACAGACAGTTGTTCCATTAGCTTCTCTGTACAGAAGGTTGCGGAACTCCCGGGATCCAAGAATGCATATGTTTCGATGGAGTAACTACCCTTGCTCGCCTTCACTCTTACAGGTACAATAGCCAGTTTGTGGTCAGTATTGCCGGCCCCTGTTTGACCAGTTGGTGCCATGGTGACAGTGACAGAGTTGGCCTGAACAGCTGTGCCACAGCTGGTTTTGTTCGTGGTTACTGCAGGTGTTTTAGCATATGTGGCGCCATCTTGCTGCCAATTCCCAATATGCAAGATGGTAGGATGTTTCTTATCGCATGAGCGACATGTCAGGCGTTTCTTGCATGTTCTACTAAGATGTCCTTTAATCAAACAGGCAAAACAAAATCCATGTTTCTTGAGAAACTCAACTTTCTCCTTGTGTGGGAGTTTTAATATTGTTTCACATGTTTCCATTGCATGCTCTCCTTTGCAGAAAACACAGGGTTTAGAAAAAGCATCTTTTGCATTGACAGGAGTAGAATTCTTGGAATCTTGATTTCCAGTTTCTTTGATGTTGGCGTTAGCAACAGTGATGACTGGAGAAACCG
>NC_084994.1:15318049-15325549 GCF_963854185.1 Sardina pilchardus | reverse complement strand
TGATACCAAAATTATTGTTTCGATACTGATGAAGTCAAGAATGACTTTTTGGATGCTTTTTTACAATTTTAGTTGATTTGGTGTTTAATCACCTTTTATTGAATATTGTGTGATCATTCACACCAGTGGCCAGCCAAGATTCTGCTTGACCCTCCACACACAATCTGCATAATTACTAGTAGCTACAAATGTTTAGTCATTTGTGTAGGCCTACTGATTTAGCTATCTTTAATGTGGTGTGGAGGAGTGCGCATAGGAGGTGTGTAATTGAGTCCCTGTCGCTTTAAGAAATACGTGAGGGCAATTAGGCTTCATTCTCACGGTTTTATTCTTGAGAAAATAAGTTGGATAGCCTATAGTGCATGATGAACTCCGCGCCCTGTGCGTTTATAGGAAAATAATGCACTTATCGAAGTGTAAAGTCCCCTCCGCCTGCGGCGTCGGGTCCTTATTACCACTTCGAACGTGCATTATTTTCCTATAAACGCACGGCGCGTCGTTGATTATCCCTTACATAAAATACATGTTAATAAAACTAACAAGTCGAAGAAAATCTTTCTGGGATCATAAAAGAGATGAGTGTCTTGCAATGCTCCTTTGTGATTTTAGTGAGCACTTAGCTATCTCCAGATGTACAAGTTAGCCAATGTTGCGTAGCTTATTGCTGACATTGAACCCAACAGTAGGCTAAGCCTAAATTACCTAAATATCATAGCATAGGTAGGTGCGCAACAAACTTGAGATGTAAGTGTGCACAAACAAACTTGATATTAGGCTAGTGTGTTGCTGCTATGTAGCCACATCAGCACTTAAACTAGCAGCCATGGTTATGGCATGACCGCTAATGACGTGTGTGATAGCAGAAAAGACGCGCAGGCTAGGGGAGCAGAGCAGGGAGGGACTAGAAGCATGCCTTGTGGACACGCATGTTACTTCAAAAGAACACACGGACATTATTATTAATAATTATTATACATCAGTCCGCGAATCATGTGTGTGCCGAACCGAAGATACTGATCCGAACGGATCACGGATCAATGATGATCCGTTGCACCCCTAGTGTGTGTGTATGGTGCCATGCAGTGTAAGTAAGTGTGTGTGTGTGTGTGGTGCCCTGCAGTGTAAGCCTAGTAATGTTGTGCTCTTTTGTTTCCTTCTGGTTGACACTCCTCCACTGTGAGCAGGCCTCCCATGGTCCTGGAGCACGTGGAGAAGTTAGTGCACTTTACCCCTCTAAGCCCAGGCTTCAAGCTACACTGTGTAAACTACAGAGCAGGCTTAAAGCTACACTGTGTAAACTACAGAGCAGGCTTAAAGCTACACTGTGTACCAGGCTTAAACTGTAGAGCTTAAACTTAAACTTCAGGCTTAAACTATCAGTCTTAAAGCTACACTGTGTACCAGGCTTAAACTGTAGAGCTTAAACTTAAACTTCAGGCTTAAACTATAGAGCAGGCTTAAAGCTACACCGTGCACCAGGCTTAAACTAGAGAGCTTAAACTTAAACTTCAGGCTTAAACTAGAGAGCAGGCTTAAACTATCAGGCTTAAAGCTACACTGTGTAAACTACAGAGCAGGCTTAAAGATACACTGTGTACCAGGCTTAAACTAGAGCTTAAACTTAAACTTCAGGCTTAAAGTATAGAGCAGGCTTAAAGCTACACTGTGTACCAGGCTTAAACTATAGAGCTTAAACTTGAACTGCAGGCTTAAAGCTACACTGTGTACCAGGCTTAAACTAAAGAGCAGGCTTAAACTATCAGGCTTAAAGCTACACTGTGTACCAGGCTTAAACTAAAGAGCAGGCTTAAACTATCAGGCTTAAACTATAGAGCAGGCTTAAACTATCAGGCTTAAAGCTACACTGTGTACCAGGCTTAAACTGTAGAGCTTAAACTTAAACTTCAGGCTTAAACTATAGAGCAGGCTTAAAGCTACACTGTGCACCAGGCTTAAACTAGAGAGCTTAAACTTAAACTTCAGGCTTAAACTATAGAGCAGGCTTAAAGCTACACTGTGTACCAGGCTTAAAATATCAGGCCTATAGCTACACTATGTACCAGGCTTAAAGCTACACGATACAGAAAATATCAGGCTTAAAGCTACACTGCCTGTGGGCACCAGGCTTAAAGTAAAAGTATAGTAAAATTAAAGGCATAAAGTAGCACTAGTTATTTTGCACATATCCCTTCTCAGCTCAGGCTTAAAGCAACACTACGTAGATATTTTACCTCAAAGGTGCAGTCAGCAGTTGCACAGGAAGTCGTGTGTTTGTGTTTGTTTGTATTTATTAGCAGATGCTTTTGTCCAATCAAGTTTCAGATAGATACCAGACCAAATATGCCAGATAGATAGCTCACCCCTCTCTTCAGCATTCCCAGAGATCCCACGCAGGGTTTTGTTTGGGCAGCAACAGACACACACACACACACACACACACACACACACACACACAAAAACACTTGTTTTTCCAGTTTTCGGAGCCTGGACTATCTAGAGAAACTGAATGAGCAGCTAGCAGTGATCGCTGAATGTAGCGCAATGTTATGGGCGTGTACAACCACTGACCACACTAAAAAAATAACTGAAGGGCTGAAATCAACACTTTTCCACAACAATTGCCAAAATAAGTCTCCACACTGGCACTGATGACCATAAACAATGAATATAACAAACTGTTCATGGTCTGACTAACGTTACAATCTGGAGCAGAGGCAGGAAAGGGTAATATTTCTTAGAAATATAGAAAGCTCTATGCAAATTAGATTTGTCTACTGTGACAAACTCTAGAGTTAGTTTTGTAGGCTGCATATCCCCAACTAGTGAAGGGCAGAGCTACACAGGTTCAGGCACATCAGCAACTGCTCAACTAAGTGAATGCCACCACGTGCACAGTTTAGGTGAGCTATAGTTTAAATGGAGAATCATTTGTGCGAGGATATCGGCTGCATAGATTCAATGCCGATACATGAATCTAGCTTAGTCGTATATTTTTGACGTGTAAGACTGAAATACAAGTTGCAAGTAGGCCATGTGAAAGCATTGCAGCAGCTACGCCACTATGATGTAGGGGAAACGGTGTAATATAAGTGCTATCGGTGGGTGGTTAGTTTCTGTGAGTACATATGCCCAGTGTCGGCTCGTTCCCCCATGTCGGTATCGGTATCGAGCCATCCCTAGTGATTTTTATTTATTTATTTATTTATTTTTCTATGTCAAATACACACAGCATGGAGCGAGTTGGGATGTTGAGCCTTGGCTCTCTGGATTGCTGAATTTTCATCTTGGGACGTCCGTTTCTTTCTTCCTTTCTCTCACCCCTGTCTGCAGGAAAGCGAAGATGCTATTGGACGAGATCGTGTCGCGGGGGCGTGGCACCCCTCCCACGGCGTTCCACGAGAACGGCGGCCAGGGCGGCGGCCAGGGCGGGCAGGGCGGCCACATGCAGGAGATGATCATCCCCGCCGGCAAGGCTGGACTCATCATCGGCAAGGGAGGAGAGACCATCAAGCAGCTGCAGGTGTGTGGGTGTGTGTGTGTGTGTGTTAGGGAGGAGAGACCATCAAGCAGGTGTGTGTGTGTGTGTGAGGGAGGAGAGACCATCAAACAGCTGCGTGTGTGTGTGTGTGTGTGAGGAGAGACCATCAAGCAGCTGCAGGTGTGTGGGTGTGTGCGTGTGTGTGTTAGGGAGGAGAGACCATCAAACAGCTGTGTGTGTGTGTGTGTGTGTGAGGGAGGAGAGACCATCAAGCGTATGTGTGTGTGTGTGTGTGAGTCCGGCAAGGCTGGACTCATCATCGGCAAGGGAGGAGAGACCATCAAACAGCTGCAGGTGTGTGTTGGAGAGTAACAAAACCATCAAACCGCTGCAGCTGTGTGTGGGGTAGAGAGTAACAAAACCATCAAACAGCTGCAGCTGTGTGTGGGGTAGAGGGTAACAGAGACCATGACACAAGTGTGTGTGTGTGTGTGTGTGGAGGGGTAGAGTGAGTAACATAGACCATCAAACCGTTTGTGTGTGTGTATGGGAGAGAGCGAATAACAGTGGTGGTAGCGTAGTGGCTAAGTGGGTCTTTGGTCTGAAAAGCTGTGGGTTCAAGTTCCAGCTTCCACCGTGGTGCCCTTGACTCAGTGTTAGATATCTTATAAGTTAATGTAGTTATTGATCTAAGTCACTTCGGATAAAAAGCATCTTCAAAATGAATGTATGTAAATAAGTGTTATGCTTTGCGTCTGTGCGTGTGTGTTGTAGGAGCGTGCCGGTGTGAAGATGATTCTGATCCAGGATGCTTCCCAGGGTCCCAACATGGACAAGCCCCTGCGCATCATCGGAGACCCCTACAAAGTGCAGGTACAGCCATATTCCCAATCGCCCCTCGCCCCTCACCCCTCACCTTTGAGTCCTACGCCACAAGGCCCACTCCGACCTTTAACCTTTGAGTCCTACGCCACAAGGGCCACTCCGACCTTTAACCTTTGAGTCCTACGCCACAAAGGCCACTCCAACCTTTAACCTTTGAGTCCTATGCCACAAGGCCCACTCTAACCTTTAACCTTTACTTTAGCAGAAGTGTCTCCAACTCCTGCTTATGTGTCCTGAGTACATGTGCATGTATTCATTTGCCGGTTAAATTAAGTCACTTTTTTATTCATATAGCACATTTTTTGCAACCCAAAGAGATCCCAAGGCTACTGATTTCATATAGCACGTATTAGTTGTGTGAGTTTTAAATGTCCTCCTGCAGCAAGTATTAGTTGTGTGAGTGTGTTTCAAATGTCCTCCTACAGCAAGTGTTAGTTGTGTGAGTGTGTTTTAAATATCCTCCTGCAGCAAGTATTAGTTGTGTGAGTGTGTGTTTTTAAATGTCCTTCTCTGCAGCAAGTATTAGTTGTGTGAGTGAGTGTTTTAAATGTCCTCCTCTGCAGCAAGTATTAGTTGTGTGAGTGAGAGTTTTAAATGTCCTCCTGCAGCAAGTATTAGTTGTGTGAGTGTTTTAAATGTCCTCCTCTGCAGCAAGCGCGTGAGATGGTGCAGGAGATCCTGAGGGAGAGGGACAACCCCGGCTTTGAGAACCGCGGCGAGTACGGATCCCGCATGGGAGGAGGGCTGGAGGTGAGGGGGAACCCGGAACCCTGAGTCCTGAGAAATGTGAAATATCTGCCTCTGTGTGTGTGTCAATCGCTTAGCCCATGATCAAGATACAGTGCCCTCCAAAAGTATTGGAACACATGCTAAAGTTGACACTATAAAATCATCTTTTGGAAATTGATCTTAATGCCTTAGCTGGTTTGAGCTCAATGAGAATGAAACCAGCTAATTAGCTAACAGCTAATAACTGAAACAAAACCATGCCAACCTCTTGGTATGATGAAGGGTTGTGATGGATGTGGGGTTATTTTAATTCCAAAGGCCAAGGGGGCTTTTATTAGGGTGCATAGTGTCCTGGATCCATGAAATAACTGGCCTTAATAAATAAAAATCTGCCTGCCCTATTGGAATTGAACATAGGCATTCCAATACGTATTACAGGAAAAACATTTATCAATTTACAATATATTATTGATTCACAAAGAAAATTGATGTCCTTAAAGGTTGAATATTTCCTCATTTTTTCATTTAAGGCATTAAGATCAATTTCCAAAAGATTTGATATGGTCAACTTAAGCATGTGTTCCAATACTTTTGGAGGGCACTGTAATTCGCCTACTTCAATTCACAAATGACCACTCATTAAGCAAAGCAGTCTTACAAGTGATGCCTTTCACCAGTATGAGACTCTGGGCCTTTAAAGGTGCACTATGAGATCTTGCATGGTTTTTAGAGCAATTTCATTTTTGTCTCAAATCATAGCCATCACCCTTTGATCAGCTTGCTGCCTGCTCCCTGGATACATTGTGAAAAAATTTGGTCCCTGGAGACAACACAGGGGCTGTAAAACGTCAAACAAGGGCACAGGCTGAATACCAAAACATAACAAACCATATTTCATCCAAACACCAACAAGATGTTTAGGGGAGGGGTTGGGGGTTAGTGAGCATGCACATATGGGTTTGGGGCAGTGAGAACTTGATTTAGTGGCATGCATTGGAAAGTAGTGTTTTGTTTGTTTACGTGGAACGTCAACAGAAGTAACATCATTCAGGTTTGTGTGTAGCCACAGTAGTTTCTTTGTTACATTTAGGTAATCTTACTTTTGTGTGCCTCGGTGGTGTTATTGTCGTCGTTTAGAACTGCCATAGAAATGGCGGCGTGGAAAAGTGGTTGACTCAATGCTCTGCTGTGATTGGACAGATTCCAGTTCCGCGTCACTCAGTGGGTGTCGTGATTGGCCGAAGCGGTGAAATGATCAAGAAGATTCAGAATGACGCTGGAGTCAGGATACAGTTTAAGCCAGGTAAGACTGCTCAATACTGTGCTATTTAACCTTAGCATTATTAAGTTTGCGGCATAATTGGTTGTCTTAATTCCCTTAGACCCTTTCAACAAGAAAAAGGAAAACAAACAGTGAACTTGAACATTCTATTTATATTCTAAGATAACATGAATAAACGGTAACATAATGTTAAAATGTAAGCCTTGCCGCAACAGCATGCCACTGAAGGTGGAACTCTCTTGAAACGGTCCATAGTCAATCAATTGACTATGGACCCCCCGCTGACGACAGCAGCGGTCCCGATAAGATCAACAAGAAACACAAAAACAATGCTTTCTATTTTGTCCCCAAAACTACTACTGCTGCATTAGAAGATAACATGAAATGTTAAAATGGAAACCTTGACACTGATATTGGAACTCTATTGGAATGGTCTATAGTCAATCAATTTATTTATGTATTGCTAGAGAAAAGGGAAACATTGCTTTAACTGAAAATATTTATCTAATTTCCTTCCATCTCCTCCTCCTCCCCCCTTGCAGACGACAGCAGCGGTCCCGATAAGATCGCCCACATCATGGGTCCCCCCGACCGCTGCGAGCACGCCGCCAGCATCATCAACGACCTGCTGCAGAGCATCCGCGCCCGCGAGGAGGGAGGCGGGGTAAGAGAGGGTGGGAGTGAGGAGGGAGACTGGGTAAGAGAATGTCCGTGTGCGTCTCACCTTTTTACACTTACATGTAGACACGAGGAGGGAGGCGGGGTAAGAGAATGTCCGTGTGCGACTCACCTTTTTACACTTACATGTAGACACGAGGAGGGAGGCTGGGTAAGAGAATGTCCGTGTGCGTCTCACCTTTTTACACTTACTTGTTTAAGCATTATCGCACGAGTGGGAGTGGTGTTGTTGGCCAATATCGCCACGGCTGTGGTTCGCCGTAGGCACGAAGCCGAAGGCGCTATTGGCCAACAACACCACGACCACGAGTGCGATAATGCTTTTATACAACAGTTCCATTGCCAACAAAAAAAAAATACCCGAGTGCATTTTTAGGAAGGATAATTATTATTTGCCATTGTTTTATTTAGCCCAGTTCCTCCACTATGCGAAGTAGGCCTAGCTCAG
>NC_084994.1:15298049-15313049 GCF_963854185.1 Sardina pilchardus | reverse complement strand
GTGTGTGTGTGTCCTGTTGCCTTTGTCCTTAGAGAGATGATCTTCTGTTCGTCTCTAAAACATTGCCGTTCTGTTTTTGTCGATTTATTTGAAACTTACTTTATATTTTAACATATCTATAATCAAATCGTATCATGGGGAATTCTGAACGTTCAATATTGTGTCGAATAGTCATGAAGGATTTTACACCTCTATTGAACATCTGTCTGTTCATTTCTCCGAACGTGCAGATAAAACTGCCCTTCGAAACCTGAATGAAAACAACTCTTATTAATGCCACCTCTCTCTCCCCCCTCCTTTCTTTCTTTCTTTCTTTTTTCTTTCTTTCTCTCCCTCTCCCTCTCTCTTCCCCTCCATCTCCATCTCTTTCTTTCTTTCTTTCTCCATCTCCCTCTCTCTCCCCCTCCATCTCCATCTCTCTTTCTCTCTTTCTTTCTCCATCTCCCTCCAGCTCAGGCAGGAACTCCAGCAGCTCCTGCGGCGGCGGCGGCTCCAGCAGCTTCAGCAGCAGCTGGGCAGCAGGACTACAGCGCCGCCTGGGCCGAGTACTACAGGCAGCAGGCCGCCTACTACGGACAGACTGGACAGAGCCAACCGGCCGCCCCGCAGCAGGGACAGCAGGTACACATGCGCACCACATGCGCACCACACGCGCACCACATGCACACCACACGCACACCACATGCGCACCACATGCACACCACATGCGCACCACACGCACACCACATGCGCACACACCCCCTTAAAGACACTGGCAGCAGGGACAGCAGGTACACACGCACACAACACGCGCACCACACGCACACCACACGCGCACCACATGCGCACCACATGCGCACACACACCCCCTTAAAGACACTGGCTACACCCAACACAACAGGGACAGCAGGTACACACGCACACCACATGCGCACAACACGCGCACACACCCCCTTAAAGACACTGGCTACACCCAAACGACCTCTGGTTTGGAATAGAGCTGGGACAACAAGTCGACATAGTAGACTAAATAACTTTGGTTTAAATCCTGGTGTTACTAAATCTACATCTCATTTGTTTTTTATTTTAGTGTGTGACATGTCATTGTTAGTCAAATAATGCAAAATGTATTTCCAATTGAATGCTCCACACAGTTTGACAAACTTCCCATCATTAAAACAGACTATGGTCGATCTTTTGCTTAAGAAAGCGTCATTTAACACAATTTCCTCACCTTCCTCTCCCCTCTTCTTCTGCAGGCGCAGTGAAGCCCCGTCTCTCTGTTTGGCGAACGTCACCACCCTCCTCCTCCTCCCCTCGGACTCTGCCCTTCTCTCTCCAGCATCTCCACCCCCCTGCCCAGAACCTGGAGCCAAGCAGTTTAGTTTTGCTTTACTCCTTTTATGTCTGAGGGAATGAAAGAAAATCCTCCTTCACATTGTCTTTTTTTTTTTTTTTTTTTTTTTTTTAACAGACCCTCAAACTCCAACCACCCTAACTAATGTGAGAACTGTAAAAGACAGCAAAATCAGTTTTTTTTTGTTGGTTTTGCATTTGATTTCCCTTTTAGTCTCTCTTTCTCTGGGGTGAAAGAACTTTGGGGGTTGTGGTCTTGATCAAAATATGCCATCGCTTCAAAAAGGGAACTTTCTGGAAAAAGGAAAAGAAAAAAAAAAAAAAAAAAAAAAAAATCTGCATCGCTGATCACCAGCCCTCCTCAGTCCAGCCCTAGAGTATTCTGGAGGTCACCGTAACCATCCTATTCTAGAACTCCCCTGGCCTGGCCATAACATTCTATGCTAGAACCTTCTGGAATTCTGCATCACTGGCTAACTCCTTCCCCTCCCCCCTCTAACTGAACTTTCTGGAAATCAACAACCCTCGCCCTCACGCCCCTTCTGGCTGTTGTAATTATTCCCGTTTCCTTCTTGACTGTTGTAAAATGACTTCCTTTCTCTCCATTATCTTCATGTTTGAATTAACAACCGTTTCACCCCCTCCAGTAGTCCATTTTGAGCACTCATCAGTCTGATTCTACTACTGCATAGAACAAATTCTGCTCCTTTGTACAAAATGTTTCTGTCTTTTTTGTTTTTATAATAAGTGAATTTTGATTTTCATATGCTTTTAGTTGTTTTATTTTGTTTTTAAATGAAATGAAATCTCTAGTTTTGAGTTGGAACATTCCTAGTGTTGAAGTACTTCTCATTTTCTCCCTGTGTCTTTTTCTTTTTCACAAATAAGAGTGTGGGCTTGTCTATTGCAATACACTTTGTGTGTGTGTGTGTGTGTGTGTGTGTGTCTGTGTGTGTGTGTGTCTCTGTCTGTCTGTGTACACAGTAGCGGGGTGAAGGAGATTGTGTACACTGAATCGTGTATGTATGAATGGAAGTGAGCATTGACTTGGTGTCCTACAGTGTACATATTAGTCTGAAACATTGGTGTGTGTGAGGGACTGTAACTGTACGATGTGACTGATTGATTAAACTGAGTGTGTGCTTGCATGTACACAACGTTGAAGAGCAAAACAATGTTGTACACTGTACACAAGTGTGTGTGTGTGTCTGTCTGTAATTTTGCTTGCTAAAAATGTCCTGTTGTGTGATTGTGTGTGTGTGCATAATGTTGCATGCACAGGATGGTCTAAGTTGTGTGTGTGTGTGTGTGTGTGTGTGTGTGTGTGTGTGTGTGTGTGTGCATAATGTTGCATGCACAGGATGGTCTAAGTTGTGCGTGTGTGTGTGTGTGTGTGTGTGTGTGTGATGGTACGTAAAAGAAGCCCTTCTGTCCTGCAGTGTCGATTCCCTCCTTTCTTTACAAGCGGATGTCTCATTTGACCTTTTTATGTTTTTGCCCCTTTTTCCCCCTTGAGTTCCAAGAAGTCATGCTGTTATATAAATATATATATATATTGTACGCTTGGTTTTTTACTTTTTACTGCTTGTTTTTAAGAACTTCACAATAAAAGAGGATATACAGACTTCTCATCAGACAGATTTGTACATTGGGCTCTGTGTGTGTGTTTTTGAATAGATTTAAAAGTACTCAACTGCCAGTTTAATATTCATTAAAGGGAAACTATGCAGGTTTGGCGATTTCATCACCCTTTTCGTTTTCACTCGTTTTACGCTTGCAGATTTCTCTGCAAAGCTTCCCCTACAGCTTTAGCGTGTATATTTGACAAAACTCCTCAATCGGTCAGCCGCCTTTTGACGAGCATGATGGCGAGGCTGGAGAGTTTCTGTCCCGGTGGCACAAACTTGCATGCGTGGTTTTCCCGCTCAGAGGCGCTAGGGGAAAGCGAGACAGCAGTCATTCGACCCAAAATAGTTCAGGCAAATCAAGCTAAAGAAAACGTGCATAGTTCACCTTTAAACACTGGTGAGCATTACACTGCTGGTCGAGCTGAATACCATTTCAAGTCATTCTGAACAGATCTCTGAATCTCTATGGCAAGTTGCATTGTAAGTTGGCTCTGGAGTAGCAAAGACCAAAGTGTGCCGTCTTCACCTACTGAAGATCACAGTTTTGTCCTCTGCCTTCGAGTGGATACTGTGAAGTGCAAAACGTCTGCATTTCCAGTTTCTTCATCCCTGCAAGAATTTAACAGGTGCGATGATTGAAGATCCCCATGTTATTTTCCCATAGAAAAAGATCTCAAGATACCGGATCTCCTTATTTGGGCGGAGATGGTAGCTTTTTTGTAGGTGAACTTCAGGGGCCGGTTGCACCAACTGGTCTTTACTAAGTCTGGTCCTAACTGCTAAGTTGGTCTTTGTTAGGACCAGTCTTTAGAATTCAACTAAAGTCGGTTGCACCAGCAGAACTTACGCCTGGTCTTAACTACGCCCGGTCTTAGCGATGCGCGTCCATGTGAATGCCTACGGAACAATGACAACTTGCCTGTTTTAAAGATTCTCTGTCAATCACGTCCCCCGTTCGGAGGAAACAGCGGTTAAAGTGAATGACATGTAGCCTAATGCGTGGAAGTGGCACCTATTTAAATAGCTAAATAAATAACTTAACAATTACTGTAGCCTAGTTCCTTCTCATTATGTCTTGATATAGAATAAGCAAAGGAGACGCATTATAGCATTATCTTTTCAGAGATTAAGGCTACCAATAGGCTGTGGCAGAACAACTCTAACTGGTAGAAGCGTTATCTGCACTGTAAAATGCAGGTAAAAAGTTTGCATGTTATGTAAAGAGCTAGACCCATTGGAATACGAAATAACGTCAGCCAACCAGCCACGTTGTGCTAGGAATGCCGTAACAGGCAATTATCTAACAAATGTAACGTTAGCTTACACGGTTTATTTTTATGCACTAAACGTAATTGTAGGGCGGGCTAATATGCATCTTTGAAATGTTTCCAAGTGTATGGTTATGCTATTAGGAATGTACAAAGCTGTTAATAAAGGTTTTTAATTCGTGAATGATACCGAAAGCCCCTGAATGATTGCCAGGCTGGCGTAGTGCAGTGTCAACCTAAAACGAGTGCTAGCTGGCCAACAAGCGAGCATGGGATTAATAACAATGTAGTTTGCGCTTTAGAAACGACTGTGAGAAGTGCTAAAATGTTGGTCTTAAGAACTTACGCCTACTACTGAGTAGGCGTAAGATTTACGCCCGGTCTTAGCGAAAAGAAGGGCTAAGCCTTGATGGTGCAACTGGCGTATCTATCAGGTTGGACTTAGAACGCTGAGTTAGGACCGGTGTTCTGTCAATCTGAGCTACTTGTCGAGATGAGCTACCGCGCAAGCGCACTTGAAAAATCCGTCAAAATCGAATGTTGGGAGTAAAACGACTGTCATTTTAAGCTACCTTTCTCAACACCGAGGTAGCGTCCATGTAAACAGCGAGGATGTGGATAGTTAGTCGACTCAACATGTATAAATGTCTACTACGTCGTCGTGTAACGATGATGTAAAAATAAATAGCGAGGTAGGCGATTATTTAAAATAAATGACTGATTTCCCATCGTGTAAAATGTGTTCTTGTTAGCTAGCTAAACTAATCGGAATAACCCATCATAACATTGCTAAAGGCAGGGATGTCGTGGAAGATAAACGCAAGTAGCAGCTAAACGTAGTTTATCCACAATTTCAGAAATAGTTTATCCACCTGTTGTTGTTTATCTACCTCTCAAAATAGTTTATTCACCAATTGCAACTTTTCACATTCAAAAATCACACTGTGTTATCCACATTAACAATATACATTCATATATTTTATTAATCAATACCACGTGGTATTGTTATAAACATCGAACAATAACCTTCATCAAACATGTTCTGAAAGCCTTTTATGAAAATCTGAGCCTACCACATGGCATAGTCCACCTTTCCATGAGAATTCATAGTTTACCCACCTGCATTTTACCACCACACCTTTGGCACCATGCATCGCAAAATGAACTATAACCTACCTTACATTTACAAGATTTGGGAAAGATTATTGAAAGATTGTAGTCTTTTGAGCAAAGCTTGAAAGAGAGGCATTAAAATACAATCTTTCCCAAATCTTATCAGTGTAAGGTAGGCTTAACTTCTTGAGTTGAGACAAGAAAATGGACTCGATGACAGTTAATTAATACAATTTTATTGCACTCTTTAAGTGGTACAACATCTCGGTAAACCAGCTCAAATTTGCCAAGATCATGGAGCCTAATGGGTGTCATACTTTTGAAGATGCTCTGCAACTTCTGACTATAAACACATCTCAGTGATAGGCCAGAGATATTCACCTTTAAATGTTGTAGCAATACCTTCACTTTATCATGAGTAGATACATATTGTATTACTACATTGGTACGATCTTATCCAAATAACACTTCACTTGATGAGTTAAGCATGGCATGCTTTATTTCCACGTCATTTGTGTGTTTGTGTGTGTTGTATTGATGAACTGCCTCAGCAGCCTCCATCTGAAGGAAGGGAGGCATCATCATCACCACATAAATAAAAATAATAATCTTAAAGTAGTACAGCAATTCTTTGAAACCTATTGTGAAATAACTCAAATTAAACAATTATGAAAATAGCATAATCAAAATATAATCATTATTTTGCAACATTCAGTTTCATTACAATGCTCTCCTTTTGTCTCAAGTTGTCTTGTGCATTATCTTTTTACATGTATTTTTTCCTGTTGGATTATATTTAAAATTCAACTAAAACATTTTTAAAAATTGCATTTTGAATATGGATGATAGTTCCAAAATCACTGAGTAATCACATCTAATAATCGTGATCTCAATATTGAACAAAATAATCGTGATAATGATTTTTACGATAATCAAGCAGCCCTATAGAGCGTAGAGCAATATATTTCATCACTTAAGATTTCTTAAAATTTTTTTTAAAATATTGTTATACCGCTAACTGACAGCCATGAGTACCTTGACGATTTGGTGCAAGACTAAAAACGTTTATTAGACTATACGTTTCCCCTCCTACCGAAGCAAGTAGGACACCTTTTGCACTACTTCTGCTTGACCTATCCTTTGGAAACTTAGAAATCTAATGTTAAAACTTGATTTAGAATTTCGCATTCATCTCCAGTAGGGTTGATTACTTTTGTTTAATGGGCTTTTCCATTTGGTATGTCTGGTCCGAGTCATCATCTACTTCTTTGGCTTCATGTTCTGAGTCCTTGGGCTTTTCTGTGAAAGAAAAATATACAATTGGTCACCTTGAGTGGAACATTTTCAAGCTAACTCACTTTATTTACACCAATTTGCTAAAAGTCTTTATGGAGTAGTTCAACATTGATGGTGACACCAGCTACATTAAAGAACTGTGCAAATGAACTTGCTCCAACTCACACTAACATCTTCAACTTGTCTCTTAACAGTACAATGGTACCTGCATGTCTTAAATCTGATCATCCCAGTGCCCAAGAAAACTAACATAACCTGTCTTAATGATTATAGGCCTGTTGCACTCACTTCTGTTGTCATGAAAATCTTTGAACGTCTAGTAGTCTAGTCATTTTGCACACATTTCATTCTACAGCATCTTGATACTTAGTCCACCTATGCCTGTGTACTGTTCATTGACTTTAGCTCAGCTTTCAACACCATCCTGCCTGTCAAACCTTCCCATCTCCATTAATGGCCAAGTAGTGGGTCCCCTCCTTCCATCAGAGATTACACTTCCTCCGCCAGCTGAGGAAATTTGGGGTCGGTCAAGCAGGCGTGATCCACTTCTATCAGGCTACCATCGAAAGCGTACTCACCTTCTCCATCCTGCTCTGGCATGGTATGGTAGTGCCACCACCAGCCAGGACAAACAACGGCTTGAGAGGGTAGTACACAGGGCCTCTAAAATCGTTGGCTGTAGTCTGCCTTTTTTTTCTTTCCAAGAAAGCCGTAAACATCATCTCTGACCTCTCCCATCCAGCACACCATCTATTCACAGTCACCCAGGGAGAAGGTACAGTAGTATCAGATGTAAAACATCACACTTTAGGGATAGTACCTATTTACAAGCTATTCTTCACCTGAACATGCACTAAGCACTCACTTCATAACCTGGTCTTCCTCACTTTACACTTTTTGCACAACTGAACCTCACTGCTGCTTTCTCTGTAAACCATGCACTTTTCAACTTGATAGGTATTAAGGTAGCCCAACTTGATAGGTAGCCCATCTCAACAGATACGTTCTATCGAATTCTGCTACGGTAGCTCATCTCGACGAGGCAGCCCAACTCGACAGAACACCGGCGTAGCTTAAGACCGGGCGTAAACATGTTGGTGCAACCGGCCCCAGAGGTCTATTGGGGGCGGAGGGCACGTGAACAGTCAGAGCCTCTCCCTCCTATACACTGCTAACATAACTATAGCAACCTACAGTACAGTATACTGTGGTGCCTTGTGGCCTCTTGGAGTCTTCTGTCTGTCCTGTTCTACCCCGTCTCTCTTTCCTCAGCGTCACTGGACTCAACTGGACTCTGAACTCATTCTGCTTCTGCAGGTGATCCTCATTATTACACTATTAGACTCTCATTCAGTCTCCCATTATCAGTTGGGCTGAACTCCGACTCCTTCTACTCTGCACACACCAGCCAGTGCAGCTACTCGCCACTGCCATCTAGTGTTGAGACTGAAAATGGCATCTCATATGTTTAAGGGGAGATGAGTGTTGTGTGGGTAGATAGCAACTGTATGAAGAATGAACTGATTGGTTTAATGACTTCATTATTGAAGACTTAATGGTTTAAGACATGACTCTTGCTGGACTCCTTGCATTTGGCTTGACAATAAACTATCCTTTGGGGTCCATATAAAAAATTTTTTTTTAAAAAATCTCAGAACTAAGTTAAGCTTCTATGTTTGTCTAAAATGTTTCTCTCTGACCAGCCAGACTCACATTTGCTGCCGCTAGGTGCATCTAGGTTTCTAGGCTACGTTTCTCCTTCACTGCATGGAAAAGATTGGTCTAGACTACTTATTAATTTTAGATTATGTTGATATAACATACATGCATCTTCATCCTTATACTGAAAAAATCTGGATGTTATTTATCATTCGGCCTTGCGGGTCATAACTTGTGCTACTGCAATTTGAAATGGTTCAGTACAGTGAACATCACTGTACCTCAGAGGGAAAAGTCATGTTTAATTTTTCATTGCAAAAGCATTGATTATACTTAAACTGAAAACTGTTTGCATCGCTATTACCTAAAAACTGCAGAGTTATTGCACTGGAAACTGCATGGAAATAACTTGTAAAAGGTGGCTACAAAGGATTATTACCATAACATTACTGTATATCAAAATACCATAAAAATGACCACCTTAATTAATGCTGTTTGCATTGTCATTACCTAGAAACAACTGAGTAATTGCACTAGAAACTGCATAGAAATTATTAAGTGGTAACAACGGATTGTTACCGTGAAATTACATAGAAATTACCATACAATTACCACCTAATTAGCGAGCCATAATGTAGTGTTACCGAGGTTTCCCCCGGAGACCTGATGGCTTTTCACCTGACGTCTGAGACATGACTGTTGTGACGTTCCTCTCTATTTCTGGCAGACTGCTACTGCGGAGCCTTGGATGGCTGCAGACAGCAGGGTGCTTGATTGCTCACTACTTACAGTACATTCATGCACACACTCATGTACACCAAAGTTTTATGTAAGAAATGTATAGCATGGGTCCCCATCATATAGAAACTGCCGGATGCTAACTGGACATAGAGTTGACGTAGCCTAATTCACATAATAATAGTAATAATAATTTTGTATTGTTAAATCCTCAAAATATCCAGGTCCACCTAAATGGCAAATAGACTAGCATTCCAATCACTCATTACATTCACACCCATATCCCAAATCCCCTTGACTTACTTTTGTGTCATCAATATATTTATTTGTTATAAAATGTCATATGTGTTTGTCTCCTTTTTATGTGTTGGGTCTATGCGCCTGGCCAGTAACACTGACAACTTGACAGAGGTTTTCTTGATGCCTTTTGTTAACCCGATGGCTGACACCTGACTGATATATACACGATAAAGCACATAACACCTTTACATTTAATCTTTTCACGCTAAATACATACATTTCTCTTTGAAGTCATAGCGATGAATAGCCTAATGTCTCACTGAATCAGTAGCACAGGGCTGGTAATTCTGTGATGTACTGTAGCAAGAAAGTCACAACTCCACAGTTTTATATTTGCCAATATTTACTCAAGATGTTTTAATATAGAATACAATATAAAAAATACAATATAAAAAATACAATTATTTTACATTTGTTTTTCAGGCATTGATGATCAATCAGAGTTTAAACCACAAATCAGTATTTCTCAAACCTCACATTTCTATTTCTACTCCTCTCTCACCTGTAGGGGGCACATATACAACAAACTGAAGGACAGTCAAAGGAAACATGTGGTTCTCACCTCAAATATCACAAACACTTTCAGAAAAGCTCTATCACATTGTTTACAATATTTAAAAATATAAAAATGCCAGGGCACACCTGTTAAGTAACATTTCAGAAACCGTTGGTATTACAGAATGAATTCAGAGTGAATTAAAGAACAATATAACAGAATGGAGTATAATGAAGATGACATTCAACTTTTTATTTTAATGTTATAGTCCACACCAACCAGTGCACCACACAAATGCCCCATTGACAATATTGACTTCTTCCTACAGGCCAAGGTCTTCAGAAAGATAGCTGTCTAATTCTTTGAGCAAGGAGAGCATGACGCCACATGCTTTGTCCCTCTTTTTCAGCACCATGTCGATGAGGGAGGTCACCTGGTCCTGCAGCACATTGGTCCTCTCCAGGACGTATTCTGCCTCCCTCTTGCTTATCACATCATACTGAGGAGCTTGAAGTTTATCCAACAGACCTCGGAGTAGAGGTCCCGATGTGTTGTTGATAAGATCAGACCGAATCATGGACAGTCGATCTAGGAAGAAATCATCAAATCAAGGCTTAGGATTTTTTTTTAACATTTTGAGTGTTGGCACCAGTCAAAAATAAAAACAAAACAAGAAAACTTCTTAGTTTAATTATTCTCCACATATTTTATTCTGTATACAATCAGCTTTTAAAAGAAGTTTCAATGAATGGGTCCTGTACCATAGTTTGACATGGCGGCCATTAAAGTATCACGTCTGGATGCTCCTGAGGGAATTCCATGACTGCGTGGCCCTTCAGCATATTCCTCATCACCCCCGGCAACTCTGCTTGTGGAAGACGTCTCTCTGTGGATCACTTCTCGGGAATGGCTGGATGCTGCTGAGGGAATTTCACGACTGTGTGCCATTTCTCCAGTCTCACCATATTCAAAGCTATTCAATTTCGCATTCCATACGGATTCCCCCTCTCTCCTTATCTCCAAATAAAAACTTTGTAAGTTTCCTAAGTCTCCAATAACCACCTTGAAAAACTCTGGAGGTCTCATGTATTTAAGGGTGATCTCCGATGGGGATATCTCCGCATCAGTGGGGTATGCATTAAGGCTTAACTCAGTGTTCATCTGAATAGGGATGTTTGGTCGGTGTGTTTTGATCTTCTTAGCATTTGGTGCGTCTCGTACATCCTCTTCTACTGCCTGAATCATGGAAGCATCCCGCGGCACAACGTATGTGAAGAGAACCAGGGGTGTCACCCTGGTCCGGTAAGTTAGCACCTCTAGGTGGGCTTTTATTTTGATTCCGAATTTCATCAAGACTTCTGTCAGTGAGAAGGAGGGCTTGAGGAGCTTTGCATGGAAGCGGGTCAGTTCACATTTCTCTAGAGTTACACTGCTGTTGACCCCATGCAGAACTCTCACAGCCTCTCTAAGAGAGGAATCTGAACCTTCCAGACAGGCAAAATGGGGCAGATGAGCCTCCAACAGTTCACCTGAGAGCACTTTGATGTCCATCAAGGGACCAATTGGTTCATACTGCAACATGGCAAGCTCTGCTCTGTATACATGGGGGTCACTTAAGTGATACCGTAGAGAGACTTCAACCGCACACACCCATCGCAAACCAGACACTGTGCACTCAAAACTTCCTGGTGGAGAGCTGTGTTTATACACTGGCACTCCTGTCTCCATGGAAACAGAGGGTTCCATCAGGATCCAGTGGGAAGTGTCTTCAACATCTTCACAGGATTTGCAGCAGTTTGGTCGTCTGTCATACATACACTGAGTTTCACCAGCCGAAATGTCCAACCTTTAAACAAGTAGATCATCATCATCATCATCATCATCATCATCATCATCAATACTTATTCAGGAGTCAGGACACAAGAAAACACTCCATAGCACAATACAACCATATAAACTATAACGCCAGTGGTTTTGAGGTGAACCTGACCGCACTCATTGCAGGATTTACTCATTGTGTTGAAATGATGCTGTTGGGTGATTCATCAGGTGGTTGATGATGGTGTTCCCAACTATACAACAACTGCATTAAATGTTTGCCAAATAAAGAGCTTCCACCGAAAATATCTGCATTCATACCACCCACAATAAAGACAAGCAGATGCATTTAGGTATTTAGATATTCATCGTCAGATCGTCACCAATCACCCATTGAGTTTAAAATAATGACATATTTATCACCACAATTAAACTCAATTCCTATGGCCCAATCACCATCCAGTCTAAGCACATCAACCAGCTGATCATATCTGTAATGCCATAGCACTGCAACACCACCAGTGATTTTACCATCCTGGTACTCAAGTCAGCAGATTCACCCACCACATAAAAGTCTTTATGCAGGGAACTTTAGTTAGGTCATTTTTACATGGCTTTTGTCCTCACATAATCATCTGTTAGTAAACAGCCACCAAACTGACACGATGACAGGCAAATGCTTAAATCCCTCTAAATGAATGACACTTTAAAGTTATGGTGACTGCAAAGAAATTGCATTAGCAAAACCACCAGTAAACTATGGCTACATTGGAGTAATGCAGTGCCTGTGATCAAGCACGGATTCATAATGATCATAAAACCTTTTTAAATGAATGTATTCTGTAAATCTAAATCCTCTTACTCAGCCATATCTCCAGACAGTCCTCTCACATCTGTCCTCCGGTCAGGATTGTCCACAGAATCCAAATCCTCTTGGTCCAGAACAGTGTTTTCTGAGGAATCTTCCCTGATGACTTCAGACCCACGTGAAACACTCGGCAGCTCTGGATTAAACACTTCATCAACTGTGAAGATAAAAGGTATAAAAAGGCACATCTCAATAAGATATAAAAAAGATAAATGGCTGAAATGTGCTCAGTGCTCCACCACCCCAATAACGTCTACACTGATGCTACTTTTGGCAATTTAGACTCGAGAGGCTCAGTCAGCTGGACCCACACCTTTCCCCAACCCCCCAATAGTTTAGTTCATGATGGATTTCTGTGACTGATGAAATAAATGAATGACAATTTCAATCAGTACTTCCACCATAACACACACTGTGTGTAGGGCCTCAGAGTCTTTTCTTGATAGTGAGAGTGAAACTTGGCTGAGGCCTGCACTCTCTGGGTGTAGTTCTAGTTTAAATGAAAACAATAACGTTGCCCGTCATTCACTTCTTCCATTTTCATTACAGCATAAGTAATGCATTGATGGCCTAGTGATGTTCAAAATGAGCCTGTGATTAGTGTGGAACATGGGCTTTAAGCAAAGACATGAAGATGATCTGCACCTTCGCTCACCAAACAAAGACAATATGTTTGAAGAAGCACAGCCGCAAAAACACAGCCGCAAAAACATGCAGGCTGAATGATGTCCATGTTTTTCTTTTAGTCAAGCAGTGAGTGGTATGGGGTAACGTTGTCACAGAAGACAGAAGACAATTATTCTTTTTATCATGTGTAGTAAGACATGTGTTATGTGTGTAACCTGTAAGAAAAACAAAAAAAACCCATCTAAGTAAAAAAATAAAAACTCTCTCAGTCATCTATGGATTTATTTGGAACGGTCCAGAACTTGCCACTTTGACTTCTTCACTTTCAACCTGTTCAGCTTTCCTCTTCTCTTGTGGTAAGTTTGAACTTAAAGTAAAAAAACAATACCTGCTGTTTGTTGCGCTCTTGGCTGCTAAATGGTAAAACGTATGCATACCCTGTGTGATCGAGCCTTTATAGAACTCTGACTACAGCACGCACAAGAGCAGCAGCATGCTACTGTAGCACTGGGCTCTGCTCAACACTGCACAAGAGCAGCAGCATGCTACTGTAGCCCTGGGCTCTACTCAACACTGCACAAGAGCAGCAGCATGCTACTGTAGCACTGGGCTCTGCTCAACACTGCACAAGAGCAGCAGCATGCTACTGTAGCACTGGGCTCTACTCAACACTGCACAAGAGCAGCAGCATGCTACTGTAGCACTGGGCTCTGCTCAACACTGCACAAGAGCAGCAGCATGCTACTGTAGCACTGGGCTCTGCTCAACGCGGCGGTGGGCCAGTTCTAGAGTGTGCAAGCCACTGCAAAAAATGGGATTCACAGCAGGTTGGCCCTGATGAAATGCAGCTCCTTTTAATGACATTAGAGTGAAGATGTGTATGTCAGACAACTTTTGTACGATTCATGTCTTTCTGTTTCTGCTCAGCAGTATGACAGAAAACATACACAGCAGGACTTCAGTGACATCATACAAAACTGCCCATGTTACACCCCTTGGCGTACAGGAGGATTAAAGAAAATCTAACTGTAGGTGAGTTTCTTAAATTGCTGTTTGCAGTTGCTTTGTAGTACTGTCTGCTCTGCAAAAAGTTCCATTGTGATGAGTGTTGTCTCTGCTTCTCTCCCACAGTGTCATCTTCACATGGAGCCCTGGTTGCAGCCTTTTGTTTTTTATCATTTGAATGTCAAGTTTTGTGTTGACATTAATTAAATAAACCTGAATGTAAAAACCCTCTTCTGTTATCTTGTTCAGTGATTCATATATTATTATTATTATTTTTTTATCTAGTATAGCTTTTAGATAATGGTTGAACCATATTGATTCAGTAACATTATTTCAACATAAAATGAACTGAAATTTAAATGTAGATTCCCATTCAGATGATGGCTGAATCACCATTGATTCAATGTCAACATGGTTGATTCAACACAAAACAGAGGGGACACTTTCAATATCATGTCAACATCAGGCTTCAACGTAGTTTCTATATTTCTGCTGAACCATATTTAAACGTTGATTCAACTGAATTTTGCTATCTGGGAACTGAGATGGAGAGATAATGACAGGACTGGATGACCGTAACTCCCATTGAGAAAAAAAACTCCTATTGAGTAAAGACAGGCACAGTGGAGACCTGCCCTATACAGTATAAGTGTCTTCAACATCACACTTATTCATGCACAGTGTGAACACATGCTTCATGTTGAACACAATGGGATGGATTCATTCACCTCCATGTATTTGTATATGTTTACAGTTTGGATGTTTCTTCAGTTCAGAGAGCAGCTGCTGTGCTGAGGGTCCAGGCTGATTCCTCCCCAGCCAGAGATCTCTGAGGGCTGATGGGGTTGA